>NW_006799183.1:884260-1012451 GCF_000442215.2 Lipotes vexillifer | reverse complement strand
TAAAGAGAGAACAAGCATAGGAAATATGATCCAAATGGGGGACTAAGATATTAGTTACCCAGTTTATCTTGCACAATAATTTTAACAATGTTTATGGAGTAATTGGTAAAATGTGGTTGGCCAGATAACTCAGATTAGGTCAGAGTGATATTCCTTTAAAGGAATTACCCAGTAGGAGATAGAGTGGCTAAAGTTAAATTTAAGGATTAACCAGACAGTTCTTTTTACTACTGTCGACTTCTGCTGATATCAACATGTCTTGAGAATACTAACCGAGGCTTAGTCTTGAATGAAGATCTTTTATTTATGCTGTTCCATTTTCCTTCATCCAAATTAAATAAAACTTTATTACACACTGAAAAAGTAACATTATCACATAAATTCTGAACAGAATATAACAGTTACCTTGGATATGTCAATATAGGATCCAACACAATCTTTTCTGAACGTTTTTAAAACCCTAGTTTTATTGTTTGTTTGTTTTTAATTTCTGCCTCTTTTCCATGCCATTTAAACATCTTAAAAACAAAAACATCCCCTAGGGCTTCCCTGGTGGCACAGTGGTTGAGAGTCCGCCTGCCGATGCAGGGGACACGGGTTCGTGCCCCGGCCCGGGAGGATCCCACATGTCGTGGAGCGGCTGGGCCCATGAGCCATGGCTGCTGAGCCTGCGAGTCCGGAGCCTGTGCGCCGCAACGGGAGAGGCCACAACAGTGAGAGGTCCGCGTACTGCAAAAAAAAAAAAAAAAAAAAATCCCCTTATTATCCTTACTCAACATCAATTCTCTCTTATTTCGCTTGTGCTCCAATGAATACATAGAATCACTTTCCCTTAGATCAGCCAATACCTGCTGATACAGTGGATACTGTTCAGCAATGACCTAAAGAGATTTCTACAAATAACACTCCTGAACAATAAAAAAATAATTATCAACAATATTAAAATTATGAAGCCCCTATAACACTCCTGAACAATAAAAAATAATTATCAACAGTATTAAAATTATGCAGCCCCTTAGCTTTTGTAATAGGGCAGTTTTCTTATAATTACACTCCAAACTCTGAAAATTTCCAAGTAACCTTTTTGTTATTCAAAATTCCAGGCTTTGTCCCATGCCCCTTTCTTGTTAAGCCTCCTTTCTCAGCCAATGTCATCTTTCATTCCTAAATAGTGGTGATTTGTGTTCTCTCTCTCTCTCTCTGGTCAGTTTTGTTAGGGGTTTAATCATTTGATTAATATTTCAAAAGAAAGAACTACTGACTTTTTAAATTGAAGTATAATTGACATATAACATCATATTAGTTTCAGGTGTACAACATAATGATTCTGTATTTGTATATATTGTGAAATGATCACAATAAGTCTAGTTACCATCCATCACCATACACAGTTACATTTTTTTCTTGTGATGAGGATTAATAAGATCTACATTCTTAGCAACTTTCATATATACAATACAGAAGTATTAACTACAGTCTCCATGCTGTATGTTACATCCCCACACCTTATTTATTTTATAACTGAAAGTTTGTAGCTTTTGACCCCTTCACCCACTTTCCCCACTGCCATCCGCTGCCTCTGGGAACCATCAGTCTATTTTCTGTATCTATGAGCTTTTATTTATTTATTTTTGGGCTTTTAAATTGCTTATATGATTCCTATTTTGTTGATATTTACTTTTATCTTTATTATTTAATTGATTTCATACACTTTGGGTTAATTTTATCTTTAATTCTGGCTCCTTAAGATGGAATTATATCACTGAGTTTAAACCTGTTTTTCATCCTCGTATAAACATTTAAATATCCATTTTTTCTCTATCACTAGGAATACATAATCTTCCTGTGTAACAAATCTCATAATAGCAAAAACAGTTTTTATAAAAAGAATAAATTGGGAAGATTATCTTACCTGAAATTAAGACAGTGTGGTATTAGTAGAGAGATAGACACATAGACCAAAGGAACAGAACAGAGAACCCATAAATAGAGCCAGAAAAAGGCAAAGGCAATCCAGGAAAGACAGCCTTTTCAACACATGGTACTGGAGCAAGGACAGCCATAGGCCAAAAAAAAAAAAAAAAGAGAGAGAGAGAGAGAACTTAATCTAAAAATAGACAAAAATATTTAGGATTTAGGATTTGATAAAGATTTCTTAGAATCAGAACAGAGTCATGATTCAGAAAAGAAAAAAAGGGATAAATTGAATGTCATCAAAATTATAAATATTTGTTCTAGGAAAGCTTATTGGACCAGGATGAAATGACAGGTTACAGAGTACAAGAATATATTTGCAAATTGCATATCCAATAAAGGACTAGCATTTAGAAATATAAAAATTTCAAAACTTAATAAAAATAAATCAAATTTTAAAGTGGGCAAAAAACATGAACAGACTCGCAAAAGAGGATATACAACTGGCAAATACATGGGAAGATTTTAAGCATTATTAATCATCAGGGCAATGTAAATTAAAAAGACAAGGATATATCACTCCACACATATCAGAATGACGAAAATTAAAAATAGTGATAACATCCAATTCTAGTGAAGATACAAGAAAACTGGATCACTTATACATCATGGGAATATAAAATGGTACAGCCTTTCTAGAAAGCAGCTTGTCAGTTTCTTATGAAACAAAATATCCAATTACCATACTTTATGGACTGAAAGTTTTTGTCCTTCCCAAATTTCTTTGTTGAAGCCCTAATCCCCAGTGTGGCTGTCTTTGGAGATGATGTCTCTAAAGAAGCCATTAATGTTAAATTAAGTCATAAAAGTGGGGCTCTGACCCAGTAGGATCGTTGTCCTTATAAGAAGAAACACTAGACAGCTTGCTATTTCTACACACACAATTGTGAGCACGTGGAGAGCAGATGAACATCTGGAACCCAGGGGGAGAGTTCTCACCAGACACCAACCCTGCTCTACCTCGACCTTGTACTTTCAGCCTCCAGGAATGTGAGTAGATAAATTTTTGTGTTTAAACCACAGAGTTTGTGGCTTTTTATTATGGTAGCTTTAGCCAACAAACCTATCATATAACCAACCTAACAATTGTATTGCTGGTCATTTATTCTAGAGAAATGAAAACTTATGCTCACACAAAAGCTATACACAAATACTTATTTCAGCTTTATTTATAACAATTAACAATTGGAATCCACCCAGATGCCCTTCGACAGGTGAATGGGGAAACCAAATGTGGTCTACACATACATGGACCACTACTCAGCAATACATAAAGAAATAAGCTTGGGATTAATCACCAAGGTATAAAAAATCCTGAATGCTACGTACTGCATGATTCCATTTATACAACATATTTAAAAGTATGCTATTTTAGAAATGGAAGAAAGTTTAGTGGTGGGTTGCCAAAGGCTAGGTGGGTTCCAGGGGAAGCTGGAGGGAACTGAGTGTGGATATAAAAGTGCAACACGATGGATCCTTGCAGGATTGGATCTGTTTCTTATCTTGACTCTGGTAGTGGATCCATAACCCACACAAGATAATTTACTACTGTTACCAGTTTGTGTGTGTGCACATGTGTGTACATCTTGGATAGATTTGATTGAGTTCACCCCTACTTGTCAAAATAAAAAATAACACATAGAATATTAAAATCATGTTAAAAAGACAAATCTTTTAAGCATATAAAATGATCAAGTCAAATGGTTAACATTCTGTGACTTCCACAATGATATATTAGTATTTGTTTTATTGACCCTGAAAGTCAAAAGTATATGTATTTTATAGATGAAGAGGTATTCATAATTTCAAGTGAGTTAACATTGCTTATATGGGTAGATTAAAGGGTATTAAATGCATAACACAGAAGATGCATCTACCTCATAAGCCATAGAATGTATTTTTAACCTTATTCAAGGCTGTATTAAAGTTAACTCTTACAAAATGTTTTTGTTTTTCTTTATGGTATTTTAAATATGAGAGTTTGTTGTGTAATTAGACTCCTTTCTTCATAAATCATACATATACAAAGATGGATGGGACCTCACTGATAAAATAGTATAATCTTTTCATTTGACTAATGATATTCAAGTGTTTCATATCTTTAGACAAATATCTTGTCTAAGTTCATTATTTCAATTCCTTGCTATCTCGTCATCTCAAACTAATACAATGACATCTGCTCCCCCAAATCCACTGAAACTTCTTTGCCTAATTTCAGTCATCCTACTTAGTTACCAAATAAAATAGGCATTTTCCAGGATTGGTTGGATATAACTTTTCAGATTATTTGAGATTTTTGAGTACTTTATTTATTTATTTATTTTTTGCGGTACGCGGGCCTCTCACTGCTGTGGCCTCTCCCATTGCGGAGCACAGGCTCCGGACGCGCAGGCTCAGCGGCCATGGTTCACGGGCCCAGCCGCTCCGCGGCATGTGGGATCTTCCCGGACCGGGGCACGAACCCGCGTCCCCTGCATCGGCAGGCGGACTCTCAACCACTGCACCACCAGGGAAGCCTGAGCACTTTATATATCTAGAAATTCTCAATAGTATTATTTTCTAAATTTCCCTCAACATTTTAACAACATCTTTTAGTCTCATTCACGGGCTCCCCTTTCTCCTCCTTCAGTCTTGAGGAAGGGTCTTTCTTGAATCCCTTATTTAGTGCTCCTTCTTTCCACAATATACTCTTTCTTTGGATGACCTCATCATCTCTGTTGAGTTCCGAAGACATTTTTAATCATTTTACACCCTATTAGCAAATAAATGATACTCTCCCCCATGGCTTCAACTATCACCTACATTTTAATTAATTCTTGAGTTGAAAATGTATCCTGAGCTTCCAGATTCACAGGTTCAGCTACACATGTAGCACCTGAATTTGTGGTCACACAGATGTGTCTCCAACTCAAAGGATCCAGAACTGACTCATTACGGTTTCACAAAAACTGCCCCTCCTTTTTTCTTTTTTCTGTCTCAAAAAATGAAATCAACATCTACTTGACTATTCAAATCAAGAAATAGGGAGATATTCCAAAGTTTTAAAAAATTCATGATCTGTTAAATATATCTCCTTTTCTTATATGTGCATACTCAATCTTTATTTTAATATCTAAAAAATAAATTTTAAAAATCCAAAATTTCACAATATCCCAAATTGCTTCTCAACAGTCTATTCTCAACAGTGCTTCCAGAGTGCTCTTTCTAATATCCAAATTTGATTATACAGTAGCTTTGTTTAAAATAGACTCCCTGATATAGTCCAAACTCCTTGGAGGGACATACAGGAGTCTCTGTGAACAGCTCATTACCCACCGGACATCCTCAGGGATGACACATTATATGCAGGTGTAGGAATAGTTCTTACTCATTGCCAACTCCGTGCATCTCTACTTGTGTTCTGGCTCTCTGGAGTAATCATCTCTCCTCACAAAATTCACCAGCACCTTGTTCTATTGTGCAGCTCATTTTTTTAGCTCAGTTTTCATACCGTCTGTGAATTCTTCCTTTGTCCTTGTCCTGAGACAATGATTGGTTAGTCATCCCCTCATCACCTTGAAAAAGTATACCATGCATAAAACTGTCATCCACTCCCCATGTTGTATTACAGGGGTCTGTTTATGCATAGGAATTCTGCACTAGCTTTACTATCAGTCATCTTTCAATTCTGTATTAACTTTCCTTGCACATACCAAGCAGGGGGCAATAAGTGTCTGTTGAATGAATTAATGGTCTTAATTGGGCTGTGTCCTTTGCTATTATTCAAACCACTTAATAAGTTAATAAAGTCACAAGTCATTACTTTTATCAGTCTTTTAAAATATGTTTTTCAGCAAATTGTCTTTAAAGCCCTAGGAATATATTTTTGAACTTTGAGAATGGCATTATTTGTATATAATGTATATATGTATACATTATATATAAATATATATGATGCACTGATGTGCTATTCATAAGTATGCATATTACAGTAAAATAGAAGTTACTTAGTGAATGACATTACTTTAAGTGATATTTCTAAACAGCTCTTACTTTTCAAAACTAAAATCTTGTGGAAATACACATTAGAATAAAATACTATATTGAATTTGAAAGAAAGAAAAAACTGTAGTTAATTATCTTTTTTTAATAAATGTATTTATTTTTGGCTGCATTGGGTCTGTTGCTGCACGTGGGCTTTCTCTAGTTGCGGTGAGCAGGGGCTATTCTTCATTGTGGTGTGCGGGCTTCTCATTGCGGTGGCTTCTCTTGTTGCGGAGCACGGGCTCTAGGCATGCGGGCTTCAGTAGTTGTGACTCTCGGGCTGTAGAGCGCAGGCTCGGTAGTTGTGGCGCACAGGCTTCATTGCTCCGCGGCATGTGGGATCTTCCTGGACCAGGGCTCGAACACCTGTGCCCTGCATTGGCAGGCGGATTCTTAACCACTGGCCACCAGGGAAGCCCAGTTAATTATCTTTTAATCTCAAATATATTATAATGTAAACTTTTGAAATTGGGAACTAAATGATAACACTTTTTAAGTTTTTATATGATTTATATACTTCCAAACAAAATAGTGAGTAACCTTTGGAAATTTAAAACTTTCCATTTTATTTCCAAAGTTTGTATTATTTCCTCCTCTCAATGGCCCAAAAGAAAACATTCAGGTGATGAATATGTCACTTTAAAAACTAGGTAGATGGTGCTTGCTTGTCTTTTCAGGTACATGATATGTTATATTTCAATTCATTAAAAATTGAATTTAAATGTCCAAACAAGAATTTGCAATATTTCTATCGATTTCGATATTTGTGAATGACTCCAAGAGCCAAAATATTTCCTTATGCTAAGTCATGAAAGTCTCATTTGACCTCTGAAGAGCATGTAAGAATTGTGATTATCAAATGAGTTCAACATCATAGCAATTTATTGCTGACGGGAACCCATATGTCATCCTATACTACCTTTCCCCTCAAAATAACAATGCAGCATCCTAGGGGTCAGAGAGATGTTAACACATGTTCTAATCCTACTTCCCATATCCCAATTTATGGAAGTACCCTGGTCAACTTGAGGAAATGCAGATTTATTTTCTATTTATTTAGGGGTTTTTTTTTTCAAGATTTCTTGAAGTCCTTAATATTCTGAGGTTGGTAGGGTCTCTTTGTTGAGAGGCTAGAGAATGATTATTTTCCAAGTATTTTATCAAGGAATACTTTCATTTAATTGTATATATTTGAAGCACACAGGATCATCTTGAGTTCGATAGTGATACCTTCATTTTGTAGACAGAGAATCTCAAGACCAGGGACTTTAAGAAGGTCTCTAGGCCACAAAACAAGTAAACAGAGAAGATAGGATATAACTCCCTCAGAATCAAATGCTCTGCCTCTACAAAAGTATGCTTGCAAATACAATTTCAGTTCTATCAACATCTTTAATTTAAGCAGGGAAAAGTAATTTTGGTCAAGTTAAATGTTATGGACAAAATTGATAAGCAGTCAACTTTAAAAAAAAATCTAATTATGGATATCTTTATTAATTTTTACTATCCCCTTAAGAACTAGGAAAGTATATCCTAGCAGGCAACAAAATCTCTGGAAATAGTTGGCAGCATGTTTACTTACTTTCAAAGTATACAACTTGGAGTATCCTGGGTGTTCCAAAGGCAAAAAAATGTGTCTGAAGATGAGTAGCCAACTTTTCTCTGTACTGTAGTCATAACCACAAAGAGAATTCTGCTTGCACAATAGCAAATATGTTTACCTAAGTTAAATCCCGGTGAATGTTATTACATCAGACAAAAGGTCCACTGATATCTGTTGTTATTTAAATCTGTTATATTTATATTATATATATTTTAACAACCACTTAAAACAATAAGCGGATTCTGGAATTCTACTGGATCTTTGCTTTCCTGTCTTTATTCATCTCAAAAAATGCTTCTGATTCTAGTCTCTCACTGTTGTAAACTTAATTATTGTTTTTTCCTTGTGAACAAAATTGCAAAACGTGTTTGTTCCTTGTCATTGATACATACACTCATTTAAGGGAAAATTGGCAGGATGTATCTGAGATTTTGGCTCTGTGGTTTGAAGACACTGCATACGCTTGTGTAATGGCGGGTGGCAAAATGTGAATCCAAAACTATATCCATTATGTTCATTTACTTTACCATTTAGAAAGCACAGATGTTAACTATATAACATCAAGGTGGTTTTTATTGTAATCCCCTGCTCTTAGGGTCTATCCTGGCACAGTAGCCAAATGGATTCTTGTTTCCTTCTCATTTACAAAGTGTTTGTTATATGATGGCTCAAAACAAAACTGGAAATTATTTTTCATTCATAATAAATGCTTAAAATGAGATCATTTTGAAGAAAAACCAGTATAAATTTGAATTGCATACTATCATAGTTAATTGTATACATCCATCATAATGTGATTTGTGTTGATTTTCAGCTTAAAAATCTAGTTCTCTCTTGGTTTATCTTTTGATTTGCTATTGTTTAGGCAGAATTCTATTCACTGACAATCATGAAAATGATTATTTGTTTCGTTTTTCCTTTAGCTCTCACCCAAAATGGAAAATTGAAATATTTTCCTATGCTTGTTTTTGAGTTAAAACTAATATGTTAAAGAGCTTTTGCCTTTAAATACCAGAACTTTATATATATATATACACTCACATGCTAGTATTTACATATAAAATGTATAGTATTATAGATATGATACATGTAATGCCTCCTATATTATAAGGATTTTTTCATTAATGCACTAGTCAGAAGTTTCATCAGCAAAGAAATAATTTAAAATGCACAAAGAACTCTGTTCCTGGAGGTGGAATCCACTTTCCTCCTTCTTCTCATGATGTCTAATGTGACTGAAAGTTTTTTTTGTTTTTTTTTAGCATCTTTATTGGAGTATAATTGCTTTACAATGGTGTGTTAGTTTCTGCTGTATGACAAAGTGAATCAGCTAAACGTATACATATATCCCCATATCCCCTCCCTCTTACATCTCCCTCCCACCCTCCCTATCCCACCCCTCTAGGTGGTCACAAAGTGAGAGAGTAGCACTGACATATATACACTACTAAATGTAAAATAGATAACTAGTGGGAAGCAGCTGCATAGCACAGGATCGGCTCAGTGCTTTGTGACTGAGAGTTTTAAACTTCCAATTTTTCCTCTTTGGAGTTCATCTATTTCTCAAGTGTTCTAAATCCCCCACCACTGGCAACTTCCAAGTGCAGAGTTCCAAAAGACCTGGTGGAGGACAGGTCCTCATGTTCTGCTTCTACTACTCCAGCCTTTGACATACTCTTGAGTTTAATAGAACTGGCTCCTGTCCATAGCTAGACAGAATCAAAATATTTGTCTCTCTCTCTCTCTGTTGATCTTCCTTTCTGTTTCATGCATATCACCTTTATAAGATACTGTAAAATCTAGCAAACATGTGGTGTACTAATGATTCACAACAAATATCATAAGTGCTAAAGTAAAATTGGATACAAAATACATACTTTTATTCAATCATTCAATAAAATGTATTGAACATCTATCAATTGCTAAATATAACTTAACTCTGGCCTAGAAAGATTAACACTATATGACTTTACTCTCAAAGAAAATATAGTCTAGCAAAAGAATCACAGATTCTAAAACTGTCAGATAACTTTTCTCAAAAGTTAATGCCTTTTTCATAGTTTAAAAATATCCTTCTCCCAAATAAAACATCCCTTTTAAAAATGTGAATCTTAATGTGCCCAAAAGAACCTAGGAAATCTTCATCGTCTAATTCTTCATTGTCCTTTAAACCTGAGTTTAATCAAATATCATTATTCAGGAGTGTTTACAAATATATGCATTTTCCATTTGTAAATTCTTTGTTTTTCTGTAAATGAACCTTTGAATTCTAATAATTAAGAGTCCTTGAAATGTTAATTAACTGACACTAGGGCATTGTAACAAATAAAAACATTGTGATAGATTAAATATGATAGATTTTTTTTCTTGCTTATATAAAATCAAAAACACGTTTCTGAAGGGCTACTTGTTTTCCTCCCAGTGGTATTTCAAGGACTCAGGTTTCTTCCATCTTAGGGCTTCATTATCTTCAGCATGACTTCAAAGTGCCCCCTTTTCATCTGCAGCTGGTCTATGAAAGTAACACGCAAAGGAAACCACCCCGGGGGCAGCTTTTAGGGTCTACCCCTAGGATCACCATAAACACCTCTATTCATTTCCCATCAGCTGTCAGTCATCCACACCCACTACAGGAAACTTGAAAAACCGCACACAACAGTGAATTCAGGAAGAAAAAAGAAAATGGGTTTGGTGAACAGCTATTACCTATTTTTCAATTAAAATTAGTATGTATGTGTGTGCACGCATGTATATACGTGGTATTAGATTGCCGTATGTTGGAATTCATCGTTAAAATACATCTATTTGAATCCTGAGAATCCCCAAAAGTTCTTAATGGTGATTTTGAATTTTTTTTTTTTCTCATCTCATTGTTTTCATTAGTGTTCTTCCTGGAATCTAGGGGAAAATTATGTCATAAATCACTTCCTGTAATCTTTATCTGCTAATAATGCTTTCTAATCTTATATTTTTTAAGCTAGAAAATGTTTCTATCAATTGATATTACTTGAAATAGTAGGCAGTGTAAGAGGAAATTCTGGTAAATTTTTGTAAATGGTTTGCTCCTTTGTATTATTGAGAACAAGTTTTGGAAAGCATCAGGAAACAAATATTACTTTCCACTTTAAAAACATACCGTAATAGAGTAAAGGATTATTCCAGCAATTTAATGGAACTAAAGAGTCTTCAATGTCCTTTAGAGAAAATCGCTATATACATTTTTTTAAAAGTAATTCCATGACTTTTTTACTTTTCTCCATCATATTATGTCAAAAAACTCCAAAATATCATCAATTTTTTGATATAGACATAATATTTTGAAAACAAATTGACTCAGAAGATGGGAACTAAATTTTCCTCTGAATTACGATTATTGAGGACTATGGTTTAATCACATATTTATCATGCCAACTTTATTAGAATCTGCCATTTTTACATAAATTTCAAAGGAGCTTACTATAGTTAAAATATATTTTGAAATGATCAAAACTAATTTTGGATTTTTTTCTAGTTCATAGTTTCCTCCTGTTTGATGCAATGGCTTGAAAAGAAATTACAGTATATCTGATTGATGTAGTTTTTCTAAAAAGGTCACATTCTATGTGTATCACAAAATGCAAATACTTCATTTTAGAATGTTGGAAATCCACAGAGAAAGACAGGTAGATGATGAAAACTGGAAACTAAAGATTAAATTTGAGAAACTCTAAGCCCTCTTTATGTTAGTTATACAAAACAAAATGTCACAGAAGTATTTTGACTATTACTGCATAAAATAAAAGGAGCCAGCTAAAATTGCCTGTTGTTTGCTGAGTAAGTTATTTGACAGAGAAAGCTATTGCTTATTTTTAATAGACATTTTTTTAGCT
The DNA here is from genome assembly GCF_000442215.2 of Lipotes vexillifer. Lineage (NCBI taxonomy): Eukaryota > Metazoa > Chordata > Mammalia > Artiodactyla > Lipotidae > Lipotes > Lipotes vexillifer. The sequence continues at coordinate 1,000,982 of NW_006799183.1, read as the reverse complement.
CTCTTTGAATATTGAAAAATTCTAGTCTTTCAGTACTTATAATGAAACACAAAGAAATGTATTTGACCAAAAATATCATTAACTTTGTAATTATTATTAGATAAATGCATTAGTTCATATATTAAGGTATAGAAAATTAAGGTTAATAGTATATTTTATTGCAATAGGGAGATGAATGCATATAAGCCATAGCATTAATATTTAGAATACTTAAATTGTACTATAAATTGTTCTTTATTTCAACATATGCATCTCTTTTTACTTTTCATCACTAAAGTTTTTATTAAGCCTTAAGAATGTGAGGAGCAAAATAATTATTCAGGGTGTTTCCCCTCAAAAATTAAAATCTGAGCATTTAAGGAAGCTACAGTTTTCTTGAGACACCAAATATATCCAGCAAAAACAATAGGTAAACAGATTAAAAAGGCACCCATCCGTAGACACAAAAATCATACAGCAAAGGCTGTTGTAATTACTGAGCAGATGTTATTTAGTTCTGGGGCAATGTCCATTAGCTCAAAATACACTGAAATTTTAGAAAGCCCTGAAAAGAAAAGGGATTTTTCCTTGACTAGAAAAGTCATATGTTATTCTAAGATTTCCAATGCAAACTAAGATCTAATTATTTAAGAGAATTGAAATAATTTAAAAGTACTTATGATCCCAGACCCTTTTAGTTGAAAGTACACACACACACACACACACACACACACACACACACACACACACACACACAGTCCTTTACATTCAATTTCCAGGTATATTGTGCGGCCATCACCATTTAAATTTCTATAAAATTTGAAAATTGTTTTAAAAATACTATTAAACACTCAATAAAAAAAATAAACCGCTAAAAGTGTTGAGGATATTTTGCAAAATAAGAGTACAGATTATCTTCCTGTTTACAAATCCCAGTCAACTGCCTCATTTCATCACTGTAGAATCCAGCAGAGGCTCAACCCAGGCTATTATTAAATGTTTCCTGCTCCATCTCCATTGTTCTAGGCTGGCTTTCCCTAGTTACAAAGTTATATATTGTACTTTATTTTCTCCCCTAAAGCCTCCTTTTAAAAAAGCATTTTTCACTATTTTTTTACCTGAGCAATATTTCTGTATACTTATTTTTTTATCTCAAGCCTAATCCTTGAATAGGTCTTTTCACTGATCCCAACAAGCTATTAAATTTCCTTCCCTGAGGTTACAATATTTGTGTGTCCTCTACACCAGTATTATTGAGAGACTTTGAAAGAATAGCTCAAGAAATGCCTTTTCAAATTAGCTTATGGACTCCAAATTGGTTCCTGGCTTTCAACTTAATCTTCCACATTTTTTTTCCAACTCCAACTTTGGCCCGCAATATATTGTGTCTTCTTTGTTATGATCTATACCTTTGATCGAACTCTTCAACTTGTTCCATATGTGTGACCTTTGAACTCTTATTGGTTATAACAAAGACACACCCTATTTTGCTCTGATTACTCCACTAGTATGGTATCATAATTTTGGCCTGTCCTCTTACATGATTACTCAGAGTTGGATATCAGCAAAGTTAGAGCATAATCCTGGGTAATTTAGAGCCTTTAAAATTAATTATTGCTAATATAGGTGATATGTCAAGTGACTTATTTTGATATTGCAATATACTTGATATATAAAATTAATTATTTTAATATTGTCAATCTCTATGAAAAGCCAATCAGTCAGAATGTATGTACAGTGCTCAGCACTCTATGAGCACTATGACTTGGAGGGTGGAGGAGGGTAAGTAGATAGACTCAGCTTAATTACATGAAATATATTAGTCACAGTGTTAAACCCCTCATTAACCTCTATATAAAAATATCTCAAAGAGTAACTTAGCCTCCCTCAAGATCTGAAGCCTAGTCATTGCCCTTCGAATTTTGTTGCATGCTTCATCTGGAACCAGGTGAGCAGGATGGTATCATCTTTAGTATGTAGTAAAAATGTAAACCAAATCATAATATATGTGACAATTGTAAATTTGTAACTGTAAACCAAAAAATAAATTTGAAAGAAGACTCTCCTCTGATTGTGGATATACTCCTGTATAATGGATGAACACTTCCATTGCTACTTGAATTTTTACAACATAAAGATATGTAACTATGGAAATTAAGTTTTACACATTAGTGACAGAAACTTATTTAAACATGATGTGGTTATACTCAATAAAGACATGTATAATTAAATGTATAGTGTTTAAAATTAAATATTGTTTAATTAAAATTTAAAATTAAATAGTGTTTAAAATTAAGTATTCTATAAGGCCCAAATATGGAAAAAATGCCACATGATACCCATCTCAACCTGCATGGTGATAAATACCTGTATCAGAGCAGAGGTGAGTGATAGCCTGACTAATGCCATCACCTCAGTTCATTTGCAGTATCCAGAGTTGAGTCCACCCTGAGCCTTCATTTGCCTGATTTAGGACCACATCCCAGTGGGTTCATCTATGCGAAAATTATTCCCATTAATCTAGCCCACAGGACTGATGCCAGTTTGCTAACATTCCATGTGTTTGTGTTCCATATAAGCTGCTGTTTCAGCAAAAGTACCTGCTTTTAAAGACACCATTTTTTCCCTTATTTCTAAGTTCTTGGTGCAGGTGGAGAGAAGATTTCATTTGACTGATTTTCTATTACTTAAAATGATACATTTAACAAATTACCATTCAATAAATATGTGAAGTAATTGTAGCAAAACCAATAACAATGAAATTCAGTAATCGTCTAAAACTATGTATAAAAATGCATTAACAAGAAATATACTAAATAATTTGCTGCATATATCAGTTATTCAACAATGTTGAAACCATTCAGATTTGAAACAGTAAGGTACTACAAAATGACTCCTAGTTAGGAAATTATTTTTAATAATCCTAATTGGAAACTATACTGACAATTTATTTGGGGAGCTGAATAAACAATCACCTGTATTATGATGAATATAAGTGATAAATAGATCTTGTTTGGGGACAATCAAATTGCCAGAGTTTTATTATTTGTAAAAAAAAAAAAAAAATGCAATAAATGGCTGTCAGTATTCATGGGGTTAAAATTCTAGACAAATATTTTGCTGTATATAGAACAATATATAGTAATACGGTAATTTTTATACTTAGGGTATAAATATTTGCATAGTTAAATATTATCTTTATTTCCAAGTTGATATGTCTTCAATGAGAAAAGGCAACATACTGTCTTCCAGATATATGTAATAAACATTAGCTGAAATTATTCTTATCTATCATGATATAGATAAGATAGTATTCTATTTATACCATTCTATTTATACCATTATATATAAGGTATACAATATTTACAATATTGTAATGTTTAATTATTTAAGAATAAATAAACATATAAAAATCTTTTAAAATTAAATTTTAAATATGTGTAAATTATATTTAAAATTTAATAGCTTTGAAAGCTTAGAAAGGATACAGACTTTTTAACCTTGATGGTTAATATGGACAATTCGAAAAGATAAATCATCAGACATAATCTACAACTGTTTCAAACAAATAATTTTTAAATTATCTTTTAAGTTATTTATTAGATGATAGTGTCAACCTCAAAAATAAACAGTTATTTTACCAGCAAGATGGATTTATTCAGGAAGAGCAGAGAATTGCAAGTCAGGACAGGCAAGCCTGAAGAGACAAAGGAAGGTCAACTTTCATTAAATTTTAGGAAAAAATTGGGGAGGGTTGTTGTTCACTGGAGAAGAACAAGAGTTCAAACTTGTGGGGTTTCTTATTGGCTGCAAGCAAGTGGTGGCTAGAGCATTGTAGCTGAACAGGGAGTCATCTTCCTTCCTTTTCTTAAAAGCAGGAGATGAAATTTCCCTGTGAAAAAATGTCCTCCTTTGGACCAGAAGAAAAGTGACATTCTTATCATCAAGGATCATCAAGGATTGAGATGAAGAGAATTTTATACAAAAAACTGTACACAAAGAGACCTTGTTAAAATAATTCTCATCTCCCTTTTCCGCATTGGTGATGGAGGGGTGTTGAGTGGTACCTGCCTGAGAGCTCCCTCTACAGGGCTTCCTGACTCCATTTTTCATGCAGTTTTCCTTCATTTACTTTCACAACAGTCATGATCATCTGCAACTGTTGATCTTAAATTTTCAATATAAAATTAAAACAACACTATATTATCCTACAAATGTATAGTTGGTATCTGTGCTGGGATGTATACTAGCTCTACACAAGGTAAATATTATAAACCCATAGTATTAGGGAAACACTATCACATCTTAGAGAACTAATAAAGGTCTAACTCATAAAGTGGATAAAATAAAAATTATGTAATTGACTCAAACCTCTACATTTTTTTTTTTTTGTCACCAGAGCATAAGCAATTGCACTAAATGTAAGTGTATAAATGTTTTGGAGGTGGCAAACATTTTACCATTTTAAGCCAGAGGTTGGAACCAAAGCCATATGCAGCACAAAATTCCTTTATATAATGCAAATGTTTCAATCACACTTTCCTGAGTCCATTGCAACCTAACATGAATGGTGAGCGGTTTTCTCCTGTTTCCAGGTTATTATCTAGAAATGCCACCTGGAGTTAAGGTTAACTTGCACCTAGTACATATCTAAAGTATTATGTGATGCCAGAATGTAACCTAGCAGGACAGACCCTTCCCCCATATCCTCTGCCATAGCTCCTCTCTGAAGGACCTAGATAATAGTATCTGATGCACACTTCTTGAGTTGTTTTACAGATGCTAAAACCACCAGCCAATGGAAGAAATTAACTACTTGATAACCACGAGTACATAGCTCCCAGACCTACTGGCACCGAAGGATTGATAATGTTAACCCCTGTTATCCTGCCCGGTTACCTCACCATCAACCAATCAAGAGAATTGTGCAAGAGCTGATCACATACCCTGTGACCTCCTCCCTCACCTGGCCTTTAAAAATGCTTTGCTGAAACCCATTGGGGAGTTCAGTCTTTTTGAGCACGAGCCGTCCTGAACTCCTTGCTTGGCACCTGCGATAAAGGTTTCACCACAATCGGTATCCGTAAATTGGCTTTACTGTGTGGGAGGCGAGCAGACCCAAATTTTGTTCAGTAATGAGAACAATCAGTCCAAATATTTAAACATCCATGAAACAATAACCCATCCAGAAATGAGCTAAATAAACTCCTTTTCAGGCCAGTTTGATCCTGGATTTAATCCATGAATCCATAAATCATAGCAGTATATTCTTGGCTAGAGCTTAGTTGAAGAACTTTTTGTAAACTAACAACTGGAGATTAAAGGCTACAGGATTATTTATACAGACTTTCATGGAACAGAAAATGCACAGATGCCTTCTGGACATGCTGGTTTTCTCTGTAATTTCCTGGTTCTTACCCTTCTCTATCTTCTCCTCTCAGTGAATATTTATGTCTTCACCCATCTGTCTTTCTCTTTCCCAAACTTTTCATTCTCTTTCCTTCTCTTGCTTACTTGCTTTCTTTCAGCATCATTTACTTTTTCTCTGTTGCTCTCTGCCCACCTTCCTTTACCCAAACACTTGCTGATCTGTTTTTCTTTTTTTTTTGTGCTCCATTACCTCTTCATGACATAGAGACAAATTTCTTTATTGACTGGGTTCTTTAGATAAAATTTGCATTTTATATTTAACTAAAATTGAATAAGAGAGTCTGAACTAAAACAAGATGTCTTGTACTTGAACTATCTTTTTATCTCCAGTTTTGTAAGGGCCAGGGATCTTGACCAAAACTTTTTCTTTAATTCCCAATGCCTGATCTAGAATAATTTAAAAAAATCATAATTATTATTATGTATAATTAGAATACACTATCTTATTTACACTCTGGTAGCAGTGTTTTTTAAGGAGGTCATATTTATAAAATGCAAAAAACAAACATTGCAGTCTCCAGACTCCAGACTTCAATGTTTTTGAAGTCAGCTTGTGCTATGCAATGTACCAGTATGTAACCCACAAAATGCTGAGGGTTCACAGAGGGGAAAGACCAACTAGACATTCTCACAACAACCTCAAAATGAAAGTTAGGATTCAAAGAAATTAAACAACATTCTCACAACCACTTCATAAGTAAGTGGCTGATTCTGGGTTCTGCATTCTCTTTCTACTACAACATGCTGCTTCTAGTAACATTTTATTACATGTAAGCTGTTTAATTGTTCACAGTTTAGCGTATTTATTAAATGTGGCCTTGGCGTGGCCTTGTGTGATTCTAAAGAATCACCCATAGTCTCATATCCCCACTCCCTTAATCTTGTCAAAATACCTGTTAGAGTCCATGACTCATCTAAACAGTATCTCTGACCTGAGAAAACTTTCTTAGTGGCTCTTCCTACTTCTGGAACAGAATTCTTTTTGGTGAGATTTGGTATCTTGTTTGGATGAAATTATTCCCTTGCACCTAAAGATTTACATCTATGATCACTCCTTAAATTACCCATTCAAGGATCTGCCAAGGGCAGCTTAAGTGGTAACAAAGGCTGGACTAATATTGTTGAAAATGTAGAATAGTACATGCTCAAACAGAGTGTGTACTTTGGTGCACTGCTCCTCAGAGATGCTCCCAGGAATCCGTGTCTTCTTTCGGGCTGCTATGACAAAAATACCGAGACTGAGTGGTTTAAACAACAAATATTTATTCCTCACAGTTCTGAGGATGGAAGTCCGAGATCAAAAAGCGAGCAGATTTGTTGTCTGGTGAGGGTCCTCTTTCTGGTTTGCAGATAGCCACCTACTTACTATAACCTGACATTGTGGAGGGAGGGAGGGAGAGAGAGAGAGAGGAAGAGGAGAGAGACAGGTCTTTTTTCTCTTTTTATAAGGGAGCTAATCTCATTCATGAGGACTCCACCCTCATGACCTAATTACCTTTCCAAGGTCCCATCTCCAAATAACTTCACATTGGAGAGTAGAGTTTCAGTGCATGAATGTGGGGGAGGGAGGATACAGACATTCAATTCCTAGCCCATTGTAACAAGAACCAAATGTTAATGGGGGTGTCCTATGTGCCAGATCATACTTTAAATCCTCAAAATATAATTTTCAGTCTTCATTAGAACCTCATGTGTTAGTTTTGTTTGACTGATTTGTATGGACTTTTTCCTTAATTTTAGGAGAAAATTTAGAGAAAGAGAGGTTAAGCAATCTGCAGTCTTATACCTAAAAAATGGCAGGGCTGGGTTTTGTCTCAACTCAGTGTGGTCCCAGAGTTCAGCTCTTAGCCACACATCACAGTACGTGTACACCAGCTCTGTGACCAAGGAAAATGGTGAAAACTGCATCTATGTGATCCTCGCTTGAAAACTCACAGTCCTTTTTTAAAAGGTCTAAAAAAATCTCTTTGAGGATGTTTGCTTCATTATTTCCCAAATATATCTGTCCCACAAACTATTTTTTTAATGAAACCTCTATTAGTATTTCATAGAACTAGTGTTGCCTAAAACACAGTTTGGTAACAAATTTCTCTATAACATCTATTGAATTTTCAGCTACATTGCTGTTTTATCAAAACAGAGGTTCTAGGATTCTGAGAGGAATATTTCTTATTAATATTTATGTTATATTCAAACATTTCCCAGGGACTGTTATCAAGTGTTACTTTAATACTTAACCAGTTAGTTAGAATTACTCATAGGGAGGGATGGATTGGGAGGCTAGCAGATGCAAACTATTTTATATAGAATGGATAAAAAATAAGATCCTACTGTAGAGCACAGGGAACTATATTCAATATCCTGGGATAAACCATAATGGAAAAGAATATGAAAAAGAATGTGTGTGTGTGTGTGTGTGTGTGTGTGTGTGTGTATAAAACTGAATATATATAACTGAATATATGTATATGTATAACTGAATCGTTTAGCTGTATAGCAGAAATTAACAGATTATAAATCAACTATACTTGAATAAAATAAATTTTTAAAAATGAAAGAAATATTCATAGCGTAGACCTAGCTTTACGAATAGTGATCCTCAGAGCCTTTAACTTGTATTCAGTGAGGCAGCCCTGAGGGCCAATTGGAAATAATTATTTATTTTAGATAAATTCGGTGTTTATTTTTAATTCCTAAGATAAATATTTGATGCTACGGCACATTGTGTGTAATATTAAATATTTATATAAATTGTTGTGCATGAAATTTGCTGATTTACAACAGAATAATGACATCTTTATTCTGCTCTCCGTGGTTTCAAAGATTAGCCGTGATTAATGGCATATTTTTATTTTTTCAAGCCATGTCTTGATTTGAACATCAAGTAAAATTTGAGGTCAACGTTTCATTTGTGATTTCATCTCTATGCTTTCAGACATGTTGTACACAAAATTCACTCCTTTCTCAGTAGAGTCATTTTAAGATTAACTCCGTAGCTTTTTACAGTGAAAGCTGAGTGAGGGAAATTTATATTCAATTGTCATGTATATAGAAAGTCCATTAAAATGCTGTCACAATGTACAACTCACTCAATACTTCAAGTGCTTGGCATCTACGTGAAAGGAGAACATTTTAAACATCTCATTATAAACTAATGTTATATTTTGATTATCCTACAAAAAATTAAATGGTTTATAGATTTTTAACTCTCTCCTAGTTTGAGTCAGTGAGGTTGCTCTTGCTCAGTCCTCCTTTGGACACCAAAGCTGTTCCCTCTTCAAATCCTCTTACTTCTTCTCTTACTGTTCCTTTCTCAGGACACCGCTCGTGTTTCTCATCCCCTCTCCATTTAGTCATTTTGTATTACCTGTTCATAAAAATGATGGAGGGGAGTAAAAATAGGTCACAGAGGTTTTTGAAGATTAAAGGAGAAAATTTATGAGAAATCTTTAGCACAGGGCTAACACAGTTACACAATGAGTGCTTCATGCCTTCAGATGGTAGCTACTCTTGGTGGTGATGCTTTTATTTTGTTGCTGTTGTTGTTTTGTTATTATTATTGGATGCTTATCAAGTGCTTGTGTCAACAGTCATTACTTTTGTTATAGCTACATCTAAGTACCTTCTGTATGTTAAGGGGTTTAAATAAATTACCGTTATATTATATGAATTATATTTTGATTAGTATTTTAATAATTAAGTATATAAATTAATTTTATAACAAAGCTATTAAGTTTTATCTCTGTCACTAGGATTTTAAGTAAATACTCAAGGTCACATTGGTAGTAGAATTAGAAGTCTTAATCTATTTCTTTCTATTTATACAATGTAGATTTTTAGGAAATGGAAACATTTTACCATAATAGCTGCCAAATTAATGTCCTTGGTCAGGAACTTTCTCTCACACCTGGTTCTGAGTTCCCAATTTCCTTTTAGACATCTCTACAGCTTGCTTTTTTGGCTACTCAAAAGGGAATGCATCCCTCATTCTCCATAACATTCATTTTTCTTCTCTTGCATTTTCTAAGTATTTTAGTAGTTTTATCATCAGTGTACACATCTTAGTCTCAGGAGCTTGAAATAATAGTAATAATAACCAATAATAATTAATTTGTATTGATTTCTTTCCATGTGCCACATGCTGTGCTAAGTACTTCAAATGTATTATCTCATTCTATCTCATTCACAACACCATCATGGTTTACTTTTTAATATTATTCTCATTTATAAATAAGGTAACTGGGACTTAGGCTAATTGACTTGTCCAGGTTCACCAATCTGTAAGCAATGATATTTTGACTCAAACTTACATCTCCTAACTTCAGAGCCTATTAGTCAGTGACCAAAATATTTAGACTCTTTAGAATTCTCATTTTTTTGTTATAAAATATAGAAAACATAAAATTTACCACTTTAACCATTTTTTAGTGGTTATAGTTCATAAGCACATCCACATTATTGTGCGACCATGCTCACCATCCATCTCCAGAATTTTTCATCTTCTCCAATCTATGCCAGTTAGGCACTAATTCCCCATTTCCCTCTGTCCTCAGCCCCTGGCAACCACCATTTTACTTCCTTTTCCTATAAATATGACTACTCTAGGTACTACATTTAAGTGGAATCATGTAACATTTGTCCTTTGTGCTGGCTTATTTCACTTAGAATGTTTTCAAAGTTCATCCACATCGTAGCATGTGTCAGAATTTCTTTCTTTTTTATGCTAATATCCCATTCTATGTACAGACAAAATTTTGTTTATCTGTAAATCCATCTATGGACACTTGAGCTGCTTCCATCTCTTAACTATTGTAAGTAATGCAACAAATATCTCTTTGAAGCCCTGCTTTCAATTATTTTGAATATATACCCAGAAGTAGAATTGCCGGATCATATGGTAGTTCTATTTTTAATTTTTGGAGGAAAATCCATACTGCTTTCCATAGTGGCTGTACCAGTTTACATTCCCACCAGTAGTTTACAAGTGTCCCAATTTCTCCACATCCTGGCCATAACTTCGGTTGTTGTGTGTGTATGTGTGTGTGTGTGTGCATATATAGTAGCCATTCTAATGGGAGTGAGGTGCCATATTGTGGTTTTGATTTGCATTTCCCTAATGATTAGTTTGTTGAGCATTTTTTCATATGCTTGTTGGCATCTGTTTATCATCTTTGGGAATATACCTCTTCACGTCCTTTGTCCATTTTAACAGGGTTATTTTCATTTTTGTTATTGAGTTGTAGGCGATCTTTATAAATTCTGGATATTAATGTCATATCAGATATATGATTTGCAAATATTTTCTCTCATTCTGTAAGTTTGCTTTCTGCTCTGTTGATTGTGTTATTTGATGCACACACTTTTAATTTTGATATAGTCCAGTTCATCTATTTTTACTTTTTTGCCTGTGCTTTTGGTGTCATATCCAAAAATCACTGCCAAATCCAAAGTTGTGAAGTTTTTCCCCAATGTTTTCTTCTGAGTTTTATAGTTTTAGGTCTTTGATCCATTTGGTGTTAATTTTCTGTATATGACATAGTAGTTCATCTTGTTTATCCATTTATCTATTGATGGACACTTCAGCTGTTTCCATCTTTTGGCTATTGTGAATAAAGCTTCTATGAACATGGCTGTATAGATATCTGTTCATGTTCCTGCTTTCATTTCCTTTGAGTACATGCCTGGAAATGGAATTGCTGTATCATATGGTAATTTGATGCTTAAATTTTGGAGGAAACTTTATATAACTATTTTACATTGCTATCATACACTTCAATCTATCTATCTTTCATCTATTTATCACTATTTTTAATTTTCTGCCTGCATTATTTTAATTTCCCATCAATCCTTTTCTCTGGAAGTTGTAACACTTAGATTATTTTCTTTCTTCACTACACTGCCAAAAAAAATAATTGTTTCATCAATCACATAGATAGAAAATTGTTGTAGCCTGATTTTACTGTATTCTATTTCATGTAGCCTTTTGTTTCCCTTTCTTCTACCCAATAACACACAACACACATGTTATGTGTCCCCTTTGATGTTTGGTTCCTTTAATTTCTCCCTGTATATAAGCCCCTGGTTTAATTAGCTCTTATTTCCAACACAGTCCGTTCAACATGGTCAACACTTTTAGCACAATTTTGCCTATATTCTCAGCCCCCATGTCTTACTGCCCATCCTGTCCACTGATTGGCACACTCTGCTCAGATGCTTCCTTGTTTACAACCAAATGGATATACATTCCTGATGAGCAAAGGTCTGTAAACTATGGCTTATAGGCTAAATCTAGCCCACCACTTATTTTTGCAAATAAAGTTTTATGGGAACACAGCCATGCCCATTTATTCCTGTATTTTCTATGGTTGCTTTCATGTTAAAACAATAACTGAGTAGTTGCTACAGAGACCTATGACCCACAAATCATAAAATATTTACTATATTACCCCAATAGAAATGTCTGCTGACCCCTGCCTTTACAGTATCAAAAATCTCAAAATATCCACATCACAAATTCAGCCACAATTTGAGTATTAATTCTGTCCAGCGGCAATGCTTCTACATTTTGCAAGTTATCTCTGGTTTCATATTCCACAGCAACTCTTTCAAATTGTCTCCTTTTTCTTCATACACTCTTAGTAAACTGCCTTGATTTATCATTCAGAGTGAACATCACTGTCATCAATTTTATGCCTATAAACCAACTGATTAACCTATATCAGGACTCCTTGCTTCTGATTACCTCCTATTATAATAGAAAGTAGTCCTCTAACTGAAGTATAATCTTTCTACCTATGTGCCAGCTCACATCCCTTTCGGGAACCCCTACTTAAATTTATTCTACTCTTCTTCCAATTAAAAATCAAACATATTGATGTGTCTATCATGCGTCTATCTAGCTAGCTAGTCTGTGGAATGTAAGATATTTATGAGACCACTCTTAAACACTCCTCTCTCTCGACTACTAAAGTGTTTTAAAAAATCCCTTTTATAGCCACTCCCAACTGTTTATACCACCTCTAATCAACTCAGGGGTCCACCAGCTTCAATTTGATTTTATTCCCACTATTCCAAGGCTTTTTCAAGGTCATCACTGATGTGATTCTTGCTATGTCTGTCCGCCATTTTTAGTCTTTTCCTCATAATATCTGCCTTTCACTGTCGGACACTTTTCCTTTTCAAGCCGTCCTTACTCGGACTGATACATCCAACGTTTTCCTCCATCTCCTCATGGCCCTTCTTAGAGTCCTTGATGGACTAAGGTGGCCAATGGTGGTACAGCAGTGGGAGAGATGGACACAAACACAAACATACCCACAGAAACATTTTATATGACTTAAAGCTGGTTGTTTATCCAAGTGCTACCATTACTTATTGTCTAACTTGTGTAGAACTAACTTCTCTTTGGCTTAGTTTCTCATCTATAAAATTTAGTTTAATAATTACACCTACCTCATAGGATTAAATTTTAGGATTAAATGAGTTAATATGTGTAAAGTGCTAAAATAGTGTTGTGCACGTAGCAAACTTATAAACTATAAAGTTTAGGAATGACCTCTGGAACCTTCCTTTGACCACCTCAGTGTCAATGGATCTTAGATTTCTATATTTAGATAATTTTTAAATTAACTACGTTTTCTCTTCCAGTCTCTTCTGGTATTTACCCAAGTAAACAATGAACCTTTTTCTCTATTAAGAACCTGATTTGAGTTTTGCAATTTACATTAAGCACACCTCTTCAAGACCCTACAGCCATCTGTGCCACTCAACAAATCTTTATTATCTATTAATTTTTATTTAAAAAATAATAAAAATCCACCCATATTTTTAAGAATTATCTCACAAATACCGAAAGTATGATAGCTGTTTTTCACTTTGAAGAAAAAGGATAATTGTGCAGAAGATATCTGGCCCTAAGAGGAACTGCTCAATATATATTTTGGCACATTTTGTTTTTTTTGATAAACTTCAGTGAGTAATTGGAATTTGAAAATCAAATATGATTGAAATAATTCAATTGTAAAAAATTGGATATGTAAAATAACCCCCCAAATTCTGTGGTAGGCAGAAACTCTCCCTCACCCCCAAAGACATCCATATCCAATCCATGGACTCTGTTAATAAGTTATATTAAACAGCAGAATGAATACGTAGCCAATATAGTTATAATTAGGGTCCTACAAGTCGAGAGAGTACCCTGCATTATCTGGATGGGGTTAACTAGTCACAAGGGCCCTTAATCCAGAAGTCAGAGAGAAGCAGCAGAGGGGACATCAGAGAGATATGAAGCATCAGGAGGATTTGAAGTGCCATTGCTGAGTGCTGAGAACAGAGAGGGCTTTGGAGCTAAAAGGAACAGCAAGGAAACTTCAGTCCTACAATTTCAAGGACTGAATTTTGCCAACAGCCAAATTGGAAGTAGATTTATCCATGGAGCCTTTAGGTAGGACTGCAACCCAGCTGACACCTTGATTCAAGCCTTGAGAAACTCATAGCAGAGGACCCAGCTGAACTATATACTAGACCCTGACATCTGACCTAGAGAAACTGTGGAATGATAAAATTGAGTTGTTTTATACTGGCTAAATTAGTGATAATTTGTTAGGGCAGCAATTGGAAATTATTAAAATATTATTACTATAATTTTTGTATAAATTATTGATCACTAGCTTTGCATGGAGAAAAGCATCTGTTCATGCAAACTTACTTGTTATATTTAAAAGTGATCGTCACCACCATGAATGTTTTTGAATATTTTGAAACTTGAAACTTTGAAATTTGACCATTATGAAGAGTCACTAACAGAATAGTTGATCATCAGTGTTTCACAGGATCATAGATATTAAAAGACAATACACATATTGTCTTTTGTATATTGTATATTACCTCTCTTCAAAAAGCTACAACCTATTAAGTTCCAATGTTTTATTTTTATGAATTCTTTTTATATGGATTTCAAGCATGACTCTGAAGCTTGTTGTGCTAGATGATTAATTTTACCCAGTTAATCAATCACAAAGTCAGTGATAAACACTGAGCACTCCCAGGCACAGAAATAGAATAAAGGTTTAAGTGATTTTTGGACTGCCTTATGCAGAACTCATGCAGCACTCTCTTCAGTACAGCTGCAAATTAATTCACTTTTGGATTTGTAAACCAACAAGTATAAAATTTACTAGATACTAGGATATCAAAGCTCAATATATGTGCCTTATACCTTAATTCTCTCTGGATTCTTAGTATAAATAATAGGAGAAAATAACCTTTCACAGATAGTGAATTATTAAGTTTCAAAAATTATTTTAAAGCTATTGCCACAAAATATATACAACTCAGCTATCTTTAAGAATGGATTCAGGAGGCATCCTTCTGCTCAATAATGCCATGAAAATCATTAGAGATGGTACAGAGTGAGTTTTTTTAGTCTTCCCATCCACATATGAATGGAGTTCCTCTTTTTAATAACAGCATTTGTGTTATTTGTCATCTGTACTTTACCAGCAGCAAGACATGAATTAAAGACACTCTTTGAAACATAACACCTGCCAGCCTTTAAATTTTGCTTAATATACAGCAGAGCATCCTAAGTATTGATCTAATAATAAAGATAATTAATACCATAAGATTTGGAAGGATGGAACATACAGGCTTAAGAAAACTGCTCACACAGTAAAGTTTATTACCTCTTTTTACCTAAATAGATGGATGGGCCATAGAGTAGAGCAAAGTGAGAGCTCCACATCATTTCCCCTGACAGCACTGCCTCACTCATCATTTGCCAAAGTCCTCTGGTTTAGAAAATTATAAATGGGTTCACTGTGTTAGATTTAGAAAATATTATCAGTACACACACACACACACACACACAGAGTACCTTTATACTACCTGGTTTTAGGAATTCTTAGACTAATGTGACTACAATCAATATCCTATGACTAATTTTTGCATCCAGTTAACCATCTTCCATTTTGTGACCAAAACAGACCTATTTTAGTAATGTAAGAAACAGTAACAAATGTGGTTGCATTTTAAGCACATGTGAAGGGAGAATACAAAGAATCCATTATTTTCCTAATCAAGAAAACACTGAAGATTGACCCAAAGAGTCTCCTTTATATATAAAGAATAGCACACTATCTAAATATTTTTAAAAGTGTACACACGAGGCCTTTGGATGACTGCATGATTTTATTCCTGTCATAGATGGAGTACCACCACAAAGTAAGATTCTACCCTTGAATACTGTGCACACAAGGAGAATGATCTTCAAAAATGCCATATCCTTCAGTTTGTTTGCTGGGAATAAGGAAGACATGAGCAAGAGAGGCACAACAGGAATCTCTTTTTAATCTGTCCTTCAGACATTTCAATCAAAGCTCATCGGGTGTTCAAGAAACTTGATGGAATGCCTGCTATGTAGAGCCTTTTTCTCAAAAGGCTTTTTTATTTTTATTATACATACTGTATCAGCTAGGTAAGATACTTATAAATATTTATACAACACAGTCATAAAGTGATATACTCAACTGCAGTTTCACAAGAATGTATCAGTCATATTGAAAATTTTGATTACAGTATGTTTGAAACCGAAGACTGTCCTGGATAAGAGATTTGAAATCTGAGCCCGAGAAAGTCTGGAAGGAGGGAAGGATTTTGCTTTCCCATCAGGAACATAGAGGGATAAAACAGAAGGATCTCTTGGTATTGCAGAAATGATTTCTTTCTCATATTTCTCTGAGGAGATCTCCTCTAAAGAAAATTCCAGACCCCAGAAAACATAAGAATGAGAGAAAGATGGTCAGACCCCATTTAATTCTCCACAAAGTAAATGTGCATTGAGTGAATACATAAAACCAAATGGCACCCCTACTCTTTGCCAGCGATGCTGCAGACTAGCCATGAAAAGATTAAGAAGAAGGAATAATAGAGTTCATAGAGGAATTATATAATTTATGCATCAGTCTTGTCCTCCCAGAAACACTTTCCCTCCTCCAAAAAAAAAACAATGCATGGATAACAAAAATCTAAAAACTAAGATATTTACAAAAAAGGTTTTTTTTTAAACTGAGACTGCAAAAATGCTGCTTTTTAAAATTTTTCATCTCCATAATATTACAGGCGTATAATTTTTCCTCACCTAATACCAATCCCTGCAGCTGCTTAATGAAACATATCCACTGTCATTTATCATTATTTTCTAATGTTTTTCAGTATTTCCAAACTCCTGTCAAAAGAAACTAAACAATGTATTCACATAAACTTTGATAAACTTATCAACTACTTAAATATATACCACAATATATTTCACAATAGTCACTGATTTATTTTGGGGGGGGGATTGTTTGGGATCTCATGAAAATTAAATAAAATAGTTGTTTATATTAAAGATATTCATTCTACCTGAAGAATAGCCCTTTACAGTCATGCTTACACAGTTTATTGCTCATATTTTTAAAGACTAGTATTTTTCATGGCATTTTCTGATTTAAAATATGACCGAAACTTAATAGAAATGAACTTCTTTAAATTTCCATTTACTATTTCAGTCACTTAAAAGTGCTAATTTATCAAAGTTTTAGCCCAACAAAAGCTACATTAAAAGTTAGCATTACTTGAGAGGTAAAGAAATGAGGGCAATTCTGTCCCAATTGAGAAAAAAAATAAAGATGATCTTTGTATATTCATTTCCATCTGCCAGCTTGAGAAACATTTTCTTTTATAAGATTCTTTTACAATTTAAATTTAGTCTACATGAAGGCTCTGAAATGTCCTTTGACATAAATATTGAAAGGTAAAAATTGGCCAGGCAATGTAGGAAAGACGCTGATGGTGGGTGTTGGTCTAGTGCCTACATTATAAAAGAGGAGATAAAAGTCACTATGGAAATGTTCCTTTCAGCCTCTTCTTTAAGAGGTGCATCTCTCCAGTTGGACTGGTTTTGTGTATTATTTACTATATTTAACCCATTTGATGAAATTAGAGAGAGGCAAGATTTATAACATAAATTTTCTTGTGAGCCATTTACTTAAAAATAAGTAAATTGTTAATGGTCAAACTTTTTCAGCTCCTCAGAGATTATATCTAAAAATTAAAGCTCAGAAATGAACAGTCGGAATGAAAATGGGAAAGGGATTTTTATTTCAGTGATAAAATAAAACATAATTAGCTCTTTAAGATGAGACATCACTATTTCAATAATCAGTTGGCCAAGTCTAATCTTAGCCTGCCTCTAGCATTCTGTACTACATCTGTATGATATGGAAATCTAAATTTGAACAGATGTCCTGAATGTTATGTCAATATTTGCATTGCTATTATGGCTATGAATCAATATTACTTTGTAAACATCCTTATTTCAAGTGTCTTGAATCATGGCACTGTGGTTAAATACACAGATTCTGGAGATTAACTGCCTGATTTTATAACCCAGCTCCAATACTCACTGACTGTATCTTTTTTGGAGACTTAACTCCCTATTGCCATAGTTCACCCACCCATGAAAAAGACATAAAAGTTATCTCCTAATAGAGTTGCAGGGATTAAATGTGTTAATACTCAGCTTTGGATCCTATAATACAGTGAATATTCAGTTACATTAGTTGTTGTCATTCATGTATACATTAGGTCTTGCTTCTACATTTCCATTTTGGAATCAGGCAAGCCATACATTCTACTAAAGTATAGACTGTGAACAGATGGCAAGTGGAGAATAAGGATAGACAGTAGAGCAATTTGAGTCAAATATCTCTTTGCTTCCACTATCAAAAGAGTTCAGGCAAAAAAGCTTTTATATTTTTTCATGTATTTTACCTTTGGAAACATCAAAACATTTTAAAATAATATCTTCAAACTAAATTAATATCACTAATATCTAACCCCAAACATTTGTAAGTAGAGTATAAATATCGCTATTTGATTTCTAATGCCTCACTCATCACTATGAGGAATGGGTTCTGTTTACATTAAAAGGAGAATCTAATGGAGGGTGGGTTTAGTTATGTGCCATAAACTATGGTGAGCTCTTCACATATAACTTAATCTTTTCAAAATGTGTGAATTAGGTTTTGATATCACTGTATTAAATAAGAACACTAAGACCCAGAAAGAGCCGGTATTCACTAGCGCATTCACAATGAGTATTTATACATTGGAGTTAGGTTCTTAACCTGGGCGCCTTGGCTTTTGTTAATTGAATATATGGTCTCAATATCTAAGCTAATTTAGCGTTCATCTTTTGAACTTCCATTAGATTTTCCTATAATGGCTTCATAGCCTTCATTTCTCTTTTGTCTCTGGTCTGTCTAAATTCCAGCCCCCTTCCAACTCTACAATTTCCACTTTTCTTTCCACTTCACACAGTTTGGAAGTTCAAATACTTACAATTTCTTTTTTTTTATTAACTCAGATTATTAAAAAAAATACCTGTTCATTTGGCATGTCAGGCCATGCTAAAAATGAGACTCTGCTCATCTCTAAACTACTTAAACTTTGTGTGTTTTTTATGTTTCTGAATGGGCCCCGTCACTGAATCATATTGTTGTGCGTAAAACAACACAACACAACACTTGAACACAACAAGTTGCCAAACTTGAGTGTTCATCTGAATCACCTCAAGTACTTGTTAAAGCACAAATGATTCGGTCATACACCTAGAGTTTCTGATTCATTAAGTGCTGATTGGGGCTGAGAATTTGCAGTTGAGCTATAATGTGAGACCACTGGTGCAGACTAACAGTACATTTTAAAAATGCCTTCAGTTGCTGTATTCCCATGAATGCTGAGTACTTTTTAAATTATTATGACCATTGTTTTTTTTATTTTTAACCCTTGACAAAATTCTAACTAGCAAAATATCTCTGTTAGTTTTTGGGTTGATAAAGTTTTGATTTTAAGACTATTTTTCTTTTCCATTTTTTAGATATGTTTCCATACTTCATAGACTAGAAAAATTATTTGTGAAACAGGAGGCTGTAGTCAAGTTTGTTAGTTATAATTATCTAAGGTTGATCACTATCACTAGGCAGACTATAAAGTGGCAGACTCTTAGCCAAACTACCTGAAATTCAAATTCCACCTCTACCATTTCTTAAATCTGTCACTCTGATGAAATTAGTTAACTTCCATGTGCCATGGTTTCCTGATCTAAAAGAGGAAAATAATACTAGCATCGATCCCATTATGTAGTTTTATTATCATATAGATCTATATATATGCATATATACATATATATGGCATTTAAAAATATACACAGTGAGGGATATATGAGTTTGAGCTTTTATTTGATGATGAGATTATGCTTTGCATAATGTAAAATCTTTTGCTTGGAGGGTTTATTGACTGATAATATATAATGGGCATAACCATCAAGAGTCAAAATGAAATTCAAATCTCAGCTTAACATGTTTTGCACTGCTTTTATGCTTTTAATTTAACTATAATATTCCTGGAAGCTTATAACTGAAATATTTCCAATAGAAAAACCTTCAAAAATACCATATTAGTAAAGCAACAAATAGGCTTTGCTACTTATGAGAAAAGTAATTTCCTGTTCTTGAGAGTGCTGTGTTCATTAAAAAATGTATTTGAAATTATTTAATAAACAAAACAGCATACAGAGTCCACCTTTTGATTTAAAGTCCAATTTTTCTAATAGTGTTCCATGTACTTTATAATTGAAATATAATCATCAGAATGGATCAATTGTTTGGCTGAATATTTACTTCAGTTTCTAATTTTGGAAAAGACTTGTCATTTTCCTACTAGAATAGCTAATAGTGCCAGTGTGGTAGAAAGTAGCATTTTACCTGATTAAAACCAAATTAACATAAACAAACTGTTCTAGGAAAATTAAGTGCTGTGCTGAATATCATTAAGCAGTTCCCAGAATGTTATAGTGCTTAATTTGTAATAATTTAATATGTGTATGGACATTTAAACAATTTGAGTAAAACATGCTTACTATGCAGCTTCAGTATGCTTTTTGTACCATGACCCTACTGAATAGACAGTATGAAATCTTTGCTAAAAGAAGTAGAGCAGCCAATGAAAAGTCTCTCAGAAATTTCAAAGCATCCAAAGAAACTACGCTAGAAATGAAGAGTTAGCGGCTTGTCCGAAGGACTGTGTCACATGTTTCTGTTTGGACTTAATATAGAAAGAAATGGTGAGCCATTTAAAGGTTTAAAGCAGAAAAGACATCTGAAAATATTAATTTATAGGTTACTTTAACAGTAATTAGATTGAAGTTGGCAAGGTTGAAAGCAAAGAAAGTTAAAAGGCAGTTAGTATTGGAGAACAGACTTGAGGATATGGGGAGGGGGAAGGGTGAGCTGTGATAGGGCGAGAGAGAGACATGGACATAAATATACTAACAAACGTAAGGTAGATAACCAGTGGGAAGCAGCCGCATGGCACAGGGATACCTGATCGGTTCTTTGTGGCTGCCTGGAGGGGTGGGATAGGGAGGGTGGGAGGGAGGGAGACAAAGAGGGAAGAGATATGGGAACATATGTATATGTATAACTGATTCACTCTGTTATAAAGTAGAAACTAACACACCATTGTAAAGCAATTATACCCCAATAAAGATGTTTAAAAAAAAAAAATTAGGCAGTTAGGAAAGGAATGCAAGATTCAGATGAATGATAAAGGAATCCTGAGTTAATTTACCTATTGTTAGTAGGGATAGAGAAATACAACAGACATTAAGAAGCCAGGATGGAAGAAAGCCAACTGAGATTAAGCATTTATCTCCTTACCTCATTAAGACTCCGATAAAGTGAGTGCGAAAGCATAATGCCATAAAAGATTTGGGCCATTAATGAAAAGAATTTGAAATTTCTCAGACACAGAAAAGGATAAAAAATATTTCTACAGTAAACATGTATGATAAAATACCCAGGGCAAACACTAAAATAAGGAAAAAAGTTATATAAATTCAAAGTCTGTAACAGGAAAACAATGAAATAAAAACAAAACAAATAAACACAATATATCCAAAAAGAAAACATACCAAAAAAAGACAATAGGGAGCACAAAGAAAAGTTATAGAAATAAGTCCAAAGATATCAATTATTCTTATTTTCTTAGTCCATTCAAGCTGCTATAACAAAATATCACAGACTTAGAGGCTTATAATCAACAAACATTTATTTCCTACAGTTCTAGAAGCTGGAAATTTCAAGATCTGGGCATCGGCAAGTTCAATGTTTGGTGAGGGCTTCCTGGTCATAAACAGCTGTCTTTTCACTATGTCCTCACATGCCAGACAGCATCAGGGAGCTCTCTGGGGCCTCTTTTATCAGAGTACGAATCCCATTTATGAGGATTCCGCCCTCATGACCTAATACTTCCTAAAGGCCCCACCTCCTAATACCATCACATGGGACATTAGGATTTCAACATATTAATTTCCAAGTGACACCTTCAGACATATCAATAATGAATATAAGTGGACTAATCCAATCAATTTTAAAAAAGAATATCAGATTTTTAAAATCCATTTACATAAGATTAAGTTAACATAATTTATATGCTAGCAATACCTTTATCATGTCTTCTTACCCCACAACACACTCCCCAATTATACATATATAAATCTTATAAATGATACACATATAGTAGGAGAATAGAAAAAGGTGCAACATTTACATAGTAGTATTTGATTTATTTTATGACAAATAATTGAAATTTTATTATGTATAAATCTAATTCAAGAATCTGTAGATGATACGGAAATGAATCATAAATGGTCCTTACCCTCAGCATATCATAGTCCAAAAGAAGGGGAAAAAAGGCATGCCTAAAAAATAAAAGGTAAATTGAGAGAGAGAAAGAGAAAATAAATATGATTCAGATAAAGCACTATAGATGTCTAAAGGGAGAAATAAAAATAGGCTTCAGCTAGGGCTTCTATACTTCTTGAAGGACTGGGGACACTGCCTAGATTGCCCTTAAACTGGGCATTAAAAGTGGATGAGACTTGGAATGCAATTCACTGATAAAAGTGTATTTTTCTTCAGCTCCACTAATTTAATTCAGATTTACAATTACTGCAATAGACACAACTTACGAGTCCTAAATGCTCAAGGCATTGTTCCATTGCATAATCTAATAGAGCTATATGCATGAAGAAGCAACTGTGAGATTATGGTCTAGATGTAGCACCCGAACTAATGTCAAGTTTCAGTTTTTCCCCTAATAGGGATGTGATTTTAATTTACTTTATTTAAGCTCGGAAACAGTGGCTCAACATCTTGGCTGCACATGTGAATCACCCAGTGTGCTTTCAAAAAACACTGATGCCCACACCTCACCACCAATCAATTAAATCAGAACCTCTGATAATGAGGCCCGGGCATCAGTTGTTTTAATGCTCCTCAAATGACTGTAATGTGAAACACAGGTGAAGAACTACTGCTTCTGAGAGTCCATTTCCTCATTCAGTATAACTAAAAAGCAAGTTTAAGATGTACCAGAAATACTCTTTGGGGTCGAATTGCCTGTGTGTCTAGCATTCCTGACCATGCTCATTAGGTAAATGATAGCTCTGTCTTATGTTCAGCAATTAATACAACACCAAATTTACCCTGATTGTATTTGACAAAATGTTTTCACCTGAAACAACCAAGAGGTTATGTCAATAGAAGTCCAAGGTCTAGTCCACTCTTTTATGACAGTAGAGAAAAATCAGTGACTTCGCTGGGATGTATGTGATACAGAAGCCTTCCTGTATTCTGACACTATCCCTAGAATTTACATAAAATGTTAATTTCTCACATATTATTTGAAATACATTTATATGACAAACATTAGAGGATCTCTTAAATTGAGATAACAAAAAATTGCTGCTTTTAAATTCATAATTGAATATGGCTATATCCACATGTTTTTTTCTCTGATTTCCAAGAAGTCTATACTTAAACCTTTTTTTCTTTTAAAATTGAAGTATAGTTGGTTTACAATGTTGTGTTATTTTCTGTTATACAGGAAAGTGATTCAGTTATATATATATATATACACACATATATACACGTATTATGCATGTTTATATACATATTCTTTCCCATTATGGTTTATTACAGGGTATTGAATTAATTCCCTGTGCTATACAGTAGGAACTTGTTGTTTATCTAGTTTAGGTATAGTAGTTTGTATCTGCTAATCCCAAACTCCTAATTTATCCCTACCCCACCCCCTTTCTCCTTTGGTAACCATAAGTTTGTTCTCTATGTCTGTGAGTCTGTTTCTGTTTCATAAAAAGGTTCATTTGTGACATATTTTAGATTCCATGTGTAAGTGATATCATACGTATATTTAAATGCTAAGAACAACAACAAAAAAACACTCGTGATGTTAATGAATTTTATACTGATATCTATCTATGCTATACCATTATTTTATAGATCAGTGGCCAAAAAAATATGGCCCAAAGCCTGCTTTTTTAAACAAAATTTTATAGGAACATAGCCACGACCACTTGTTCACGTATGCTTGTGTCTGCCTTTACAGTATAACACATTGCTATATAACACTGTGACAGAGAGAGGATGGACCAGAAAGCCTAACATATTTATTCTGTGGCCCTTTAGAGGAAAATTTGTCCAAACGTGCTATAGATTGAATTTTTAAAATCTATTACTTAAAATAATTTGTGATTACTAATTCTCTCAAATTACTCTTTGACAGTTCCTTGCAATAAACAAAGAAAGAAGAAAAAGTTATTTGTGAAATAAGTTTATTCCTCAGTGCAGTATAATCTCCCTCATTTCCCTCTTCCATATTTTCTGTTTGTTTGTTTTTCCTCCTGTGATACACTTTTCCCATCTTCCTTGGTCTATTTAAAAAGCTGTACCTCCTTGGACTTTTAAAATGATTGTTGTATTTCCACAAATCAAGTGTCAAATATTTCTTTGCTTCCCTGAGAGCAAGTCTGGGAAAAATCATTTAAGGATGATTTGAAGGGAGAAGACTCAAATCAACAGAATAAGAAATGAAAAAGGAGAAGTAATAACTGACGCTGCAGAAATACAAAGGATCATGAGGGATCACTACAAGCAACTCTATGCCAATAAAATGGACAACCTGTAAGAAAAGGACACATTTTGAGAAAAGTACAACCTTCCAAGTCTGAACCAGGAAGAAAGAGAAAATATGAACAGACCAATCACAAGCACTGAAATTGAAACTGTGATTAAAAATCTTCCAACAAACAAAACCAAGGACCAGATGACTTCACAGGTGAATTCCATCAAACATTTAGAGAAGAGCTAACACCTATCCTTCTCAAACTCTTCCAAAATATAGCAGAGGGAGGAACACTCCCAAACTCATTCTACGAGGCCACCATCACTCGGATACCAAAACCAGACAAGGATGTCACAAAGAAAGAAAACTACAGACCAATATCACTGATGAACATAGATACAAAAATCCTCAACAGAATACTAGCAAACAGAATCCAGCAGCACATTAAAAGGATCATACACCATGATCAAGTGGGGTTTATTCCAGAAATGCAAGGATTCTTCCGTAAAGGCGAATCAATCAATGTGATACACCATATTAACAAACTGAAGGTTAAAAACCATATGATAATCTCAATAGATGCAGAAAAAGCTTTTGACAAAATTCAACACCCGTTTATGATAAAAACTCTCCAGAAAGTGGGCACAGAGGGAACTTTCCTCAACATAATAAAGGCCATATATGACAAACCCACAGCCAACATCATTCTCAATGGTGAAAAAAATGAAACCATTTCCTCTAAGATCAGGAATGAGACAAAGGTGCCCACTCTCACCTCTATTATTCAACATAGTTTTGGAGGTTATAGCCATGGCAATCAGAGAAGAAAAATAAATTAACAGAATCCAAATCAGAAAAGAAGAAGTAAAACTGTCACTGTTTGCAGGTGACATGATACTATACCTAGAGAATCCTAAAGATGCTACCAGAAAACTACTAGAGCTAATCAATGAATTTGGTAAAGTAGCAGGATACAATACTAATGCACAGAAGTGTCTCATATTCCTACACATGAACGATGAAAAATCTGAAAGAGAAAATAAGGAAACGCTCCCATTTACCATTGCAACAAAAAGAATAAAATACCTAGGAATAAACCTACCTAAGGAGACAAAAGACCTGTATGCGGAAAACTATAAGACACTGATGAAAGAAATCAAAGCTGATACAAACATGTGAACAGATATAACATGTTCTTGGTTTGGAAGAATCAACATTGTGAAAATGACTATACTACCCAAAGCAATCTACAGATTCAATGCAATCCTTATCAAACTACCAATGGAATTTTTCACAGAACTAGAACAAAAAAATCTCACAAATAGTATGGAAACACAAAAGACCCTGAATAGCCAAAGCAATCTTGAGAAAGAAAAATGGAGCTGGAGGACTCAGGCTCCCTGACTTCAGACTATACTACAAAGCTACAGTAATCAAGACATAGGGGAGAAAAGGGACCCCTGTTGCACTGTTGGTGGGAATGTAAATTGATACAGCCACTATGGAGAACAGTATGGAGGTTCTTTAAAAAACTAAAAATAGAACTACCATATGACCCAGCAATCCCACTACTGGGCATATACCCTGAGAAAACCATAATTCAAAAAGTGACATGTACCACACTTTTCACTACAGCACTATTTACAATAGCCAGGACATGGAAGCAACATAAGTGTCCATCGACAGATGAATGGATAAAGAAGATGTGGCACATATATATAATGGAATATTACTCAGCCATAAAAAGAAATGAAATTGAACTATTTGTAGTGAGGTGGATGGACCTAGAGTCTGTCATACAGAGTGAACTAAGTCAGAAAGAAAAAATCAAATACTGTATGCTAACACATATATATGGAATCTAAAAAAAAAATGGTTCTAACACCTAAGGGCAGGACAGGAATAAAGACACAAATGTAGAGAATGACTTGAGGACCCGGGGAGGGGAGGTTAAGCTAAGATGAAGCTAAGATTGACATATATACACTAGCGAATGTAAAATATTGGGAAGCAGCTGCATAGCACAGGGACATCAGCTTGGTGCTTTGTAACCCCGTAGAGGGGTAGGATAGGAAGGGTGGGAGGGAGACACAAGAAGGAGGTCATATGGGGATATATGTATACGTATAGCTGATTCACTTTGTTATACAGCAGCAACTAATACAACATTGTAAAGCAACTATACTCCAATAGAGATGTAAAAAATAAAAGGATGAATTGAAAGATCATCAACATAAGATAGAAATTCAGGTCATACCTCGCATAACTTTTTATTTAGTCTCTCAACCTCGCTGAATTCCAAAAAGATAGAACTGTGCTAGAGACCTGGTCCTGAATCAAGTATTGGGTACCAGCCCAAATCCTGTCTGTTCTTTGGGGTGCCAAGGCTGGGTAAGAACAGGAATCAGTCAGTGGTATCAGAGGTAGTAGCTCCAGAAAGTTGGTATAAAATATATACTATGAATGAGAAAAATATAAAAAGAGCCTGCTCTTAAGTAGAATTGTTATTGACTAAATAATGATACCATTTGTTTTTAACTATGTCTTTTGTTTTTTTGTCTATCAGATATTTTTTTCTCTAAGAAGATATCTATTAATAGTAGTATTTTCATGGTACTTTTATCATTATTTTAAATATTATTGGCTGATCTCTTTACATGATATATGAAACACTATGATAATGTAATGCATATAATGGTGTAAAAAAATAGAGGCTTGTTCATGAAAAAAGGCTTTGTTAGAATTTATAATAGAATGCTTAACTTACTCAAAGTAAAATACAAAAATGATGCCCAGTACAAAACGATAGGGGCAAGGTTGCCATCAGCTGTCCAGGGCATAAAGGCACTGGGCCAAGGCAATGAGTGAGGCTGAAATTAAAACTACATCTCACTTTTCAAGCCAGGCACCCTAGGTGGGGTATATTCACCAAGAAGAGCTTTCTTCTGTCTATGAAGTGTTATATTCACCAGGTTTTTCCTCTTTCCACAAAGGCAGTATTTGCTTGCTAAGTTTGGTATCCAGAGTTTTGTCCACCTAGCTGAGTGCTTTTTTTATTAATTCACTAGAAGGTGCAGTAAAGTCTAAAGGACCTTGTTAGAAGTGCATAGTAATTGGAAATTCTTTTGAATCTAACCAATCAAAATTTCGTGTCTGAAGGAAATAATAGATCATGATATTTTTGCATTATTTCAGTATACCAAAATAAAAAATTATATTATTTTCTCCTTAAAAGGATGTTTTAATGATTCAAAACAATTAAAGAACTATTTATTTAGAGTAAACTGGTAGAATAAGTATAGGAGGTTTACTTTAGAAAGGTCAAGAGTTAATTCAGTTGTTGAGTTCTATTTTTTTAAAGCTTATTTTGTGTATTAATAAAGAATCGAAAAATTAAAACTGAAAGGTGTTCTATAAGTTTTCTATTTACAATATCTTTTCTTGTTACATTCTTTGTTTACGTTGCAGGAAGTATATTTAAATTTGCCTATATATAGTCACTTATGTATTGTATAAGTGATATATAATCACATATCTTAAACAATCACAAGAACTTTGAGCTTGTATTAATCCTTTTATTCTTCTTCTAAGAAAAATGAATCAGATATCTAGAATGTTAAAGGATACTTTTTCAAGGTAAAATCATGAATTTCTTACAAATATAAATTTAACATGTTAAATATTTAATTAACTCATTATTTAAGAGGGAACTAGGCAGATTTATATAATCAGTTCAAAGAAGTCAAAGAGCCATACATTTATATGCTGTAAACAATTGTGGAAATGAAATTACAAATAGACGCAAACCTGGCCTTTTCCACCTAAAAGGGAATAGAAATCAATTGAATCTTTTCCAGACAAAATTCATTTGCAAGTCCATAGGCAAGAATTATTTTCCATTGCTATCAGTTATCTACAATTTACCAGGTAGTAAAATATTTCAAAGGCAATGAAAGGCTAAAGTCATATAACGCAGAAAGTCATGCTATAAATAATGAGTAACT
Organism: Lipotes vexillifer; assembly: GCF_000442215.2. Taxonomy (NCBI): domain Eukaryota; kingdom Metazoa; phylum Chordata; class Mammalia; order Artiodactyla; family Lipotidae; genus Lipotes; species Lipotes vexillifer. The sequence continues at coordinate 972,543 of NW_006799183.1, read as the reverse complement.
TTCCATTGGAAACACCTAATAATGTCTTTGTTTATTCCAAACTTATTTACAACTATACAAGAAATCAGTATATGGCCTAAATGACATTCAAATCACAAGTGAAAATCTTTAGACACAAATTACATAAGCTATGGTTATTATTTTAATTATGAATCCAAGAAGAAATAAATTTAATTGGAGAGTATACAATATCACTAAACCATTTTATATTTTTATATTATAAAACACTAAACCATTTTATATTTTGTATTATATACACAAACATACAAATATAGGCATATGAACATTAATGTATGTTATCTTCAGATAGGATGTTTTTTACGTCCATTGCTCATAACAGGTAACTCAACCAAGAAATTAAATAAATATGAATTTTGGAGTGTATGTAAAGGCAAAATCTTGGTTTTCTTCTTTCCTCAGAAACTAGAGAGCCAGAAATCATTTAAAAATGTGTTTATTAAGTAATTCCACAACTTACTTGTGAAAATGAATGACTTTAAAAACAAGGGGTTTGTTATTCATTTTCATCTGAAAAAATTCATGGAAAGGACAAATACTTAAGTCATTCTCTTCTGCTATTTATTCATAAGGTGAAAATTGGGAATTTTACATCTCTCTATTTACTTTAGAAATTTCACACATTTTAATGAATTTTTTTATGTAAACGTATTCAAAACTCATATGCCTTTATGTTGTAGCAAAATTAACTTAAGAAAGTCAATTTGATGAAAAAGCAACTTTTCGTTACATAACATTATCTTAGACTTTGATAAAACAACCCATAGCCTTTTTGTGAACGTAAGTCAATACTATATCAAAGGAATATATCTCTACACCACTGTTCTAATTCATATTAATATAACCACAGATTTTGTTTTATTTACACACACACATACATCCATGCATATGGTAAAAATCAAGATGTCAGCTGGATTTCACAGAAAACTTTTGCATTTCAGAGAAAGGCAACATCCCTTGTCCTCATATTCTTCTATCTAATTTGCAGCAGTTATGAAATGGAGCAGGACCCTGTGGTCCTTGTCCCCCACGTCCTCAGCCTGCCTTTTGTCTGTAGAAATCTTTTAGCTAAAGAATAAGTTTAATAAGAGAAGTGAGAAAAAGCACAACAAAGGAAAACAGTCAAATGAGACCAAATAATAATAACAGTTCAGTCGTTAAGCAAAGTCAAGGACTTTTAGTTCCTTCTCAAGGGCTACAGATAATATTCTGAGCCATATCCTGGGAGCTGTGTTGTAGATACTGAAACCCCCGCCAGGTAAAAGAATTTAACTACGCAATGACCAGGCTGTAGCCATGACATAAGCTGCCACAATGCCAAGAACTGGCCTCAAAGAAATGGTAACAAACCGACCCTGGAACTAAAGACTAACTGTAGGGCTTCCCTGGTGGCGCAGTGGTTGAGAATCTGCCTGCCAATGCAGACAACACGGGTTCGAGCCCTGGTCTGGGAAGATCCCACATGCCATGGAGCAACTGGGCCCGTGAGCCACAATTACTGAGCCTGCGCGTCTGGATCCTGTGCTCCGCAACAACAGAGGCCGCGATAGTGAGAGGCCTGCGCACCGCGATGAAGAGTGACCCCCACTTGCCACAACTAGAGAAAGCCCATGCACAGAAATGAAGACCCAACACAGCCATAAATAATAAATAAATAAATACATTGTGTATAAAAAAAAAAAAATATATATATATATAAAGACTAACTGTACTTAAAACCATCAAGGTGACAAGATGACACTGGTCAGACTACTGCATGACCAATTTCAAGATGACCGTCAGAGCTGACTGTGCTGTTTCTGCATGTAGCCCCCTCCCTCCATCTATAAAATCTCTCACCCACTGGTTGTCAGTGGGGGTGAGTTGGCCTTGGGACAGGAGTCCTCCCCACTGCATTGCTTGCCTCCAAAATAAAGCACACTTTCCTTTTCACCAACCTTGCCTTTTTAATTGCTTTTGAGCAGTGAGCAGCCAGACCCCTACTTTCAATTACAGTTAGCTGATATTTTTCCCTTTTCAAGGAATGGGCCTTAGCATATAAAGATGTGTGATAAATCTATCTTCACTCCTTCTTCCACCAAACTAGACAACGTTTTTGTGGTCTCTTTTTAAGTCAGCAGTGTCTTAATACTCCTTAAAAATGCACACAGTCATGTTTTGACCAGGAACATCTTTACTTCACGTATACACATGCCCTCCCTTAACAGTCAGACTTCAGCTTCCATGCATTCACCAATGACACAAAGCCAATTCATCAAACCGTTCCTTTCTTAGACTACAGAGCTTCTTAACTGACTATGTTTTCTTTTCCCTCACTGAGGCCTCTACCAGCATCTCATAATTACCTCAAATTCATCTCATTGAAAAGCTAATTCCCCAAAGTCTTGAGTGTGTAGCTACTTCCTGCAGTTGTCTCTGAGTTACTTCAAGATTTTTTTGTTTTTTATTTTTCACCTAATGCTTTAACAACAGGGAAACCAGTTCCCTATATTGTTTCCTGTTTGAAATATCTAGTTTAGATTCGCTTTTTGACTGGACTCTGTCTGACATAACAGGTCAATCGATTCTTTGAACTCCTTCCAGTTTATGGGCTAAAAATCACACAGTGATCCAGTGTTATAAATTATTTTTAAATTGGTAATTAGCTGACAATTTGATTAGGTTCTGCATTAGTTCTCCATTTTTTTTTTCTTTTTGAAAGCCAGTAATTTAGAGGGCTGGGGAAAACACTCACCAAAGTACCTGTTATTCAGTCTCTAGGACTATTCATTTTCTCAATTTCTGGGAGACTTTCAAAATATATTTTATCAAGACATTAAATGGCTATTAATTATAGTTGTTACTAGTGGTACCTTATTTATACATGTTCAAAAGCATTGGGAACTATTATTAATTTCAATACACCTTTGCCACTACCATATTTTGGATAAAATGCTTTTATCATATCATGTACTCTCAATATAATTTTCACCTTAATGAACAAAATTAAGCTATAAATTTAAGGAAAATGTTTGCCGTTGACCTAACTAGGAAGTCATCAACTGCCCATGAATCAAATCTGACCTATTTTCAGTCAAAAAATATGACCGTTTTTCAGTTTTTGTTGGTGAAAAACTTGTTTTCAAATTTTTTTCTATTATTAACATCAGGAAATGTTTGTTTTCTCCAATATGTAGAATATTTACTATGTTTTGTTGAAAATATCTCCAAAGAACTATAATGAAAGAATGAAATTGTTCTATTTTTAAAAAAAGATTAATTTATCATTTCCCCTATATTTATTTACTCACTGTCTCATAAGCCTAATTTCTACAGAAGACACACAGTTTATACTTAATGCAGAAACTTTCCAGTATTAATTACCCCATGTCCTCCTATTCACATCCCTTATATCATTTGTCCTCTGCCTTTGCTATCTCTTATAAATCTTTGGTCAGGGTCATGATGAGCTATTGTTAAACATGATGCATACCCATAAGAAAGTGTAGGACTAAATAAATATTTGTTACTTATTGTGTGTGACTATGTGTAAATTAAAATAAAATGTCAAATAGTATCATATTTCTATGAATATGTACCACTGAAGAATTGAACAGATAACATTTATAGTCTTCCAGAAAACAAAACAGTAGATGTTGCATGTAGGCAATATATGACCAAATGTTCTTAATATATAGTATTTTATGTTATTGCAATTTCAGACAAAAATAGGGGTCCACTTTGGAAATATTCCATAGAATCATTATATATAGAGAATGGCAGTCCAGTTGAAGAAGCCTTCTGTCGATGACTGAACTACTTAACTGCTGCTACCAGGACTCTTGAGAGCATTGGGTGATCCTTTTATACAGAGAGACACAAATTGGTAGAATCATTTGTGTTTATTTGGTTGGTTTGGGGTCAGTGAGGAGGCAGTTAGTGCTAGCATCCATGCTATGACGAATTGAAATGTGAAATATCAAAGGATTCTCATTGGATGATGTCTCCTGAAGGTCAGCTGTTCTTAAATAATGACAACACATAGTGACTACCCCAGGGACATGGATTTTTACAGGTTAAATTTATTCAAATAAATTATTTGTTAGCTGGGGGTTGATGCCCATTCATGACTATTATCTCTTTTGTTTGCTTGATGGAAAATAATGAATAGCCTATATAGAAAATATATAAAGTAGAAACCATAGAAGAAATCCTGTTTTTTACTATCATTTTTGTATTTTTCTGTGATAAATAAGACAAAGAGTAACTGAGATATTCTGAGACAAGACATATATGAACTCTTGACTGAATAAGATATTCAGTGACCAGAAAAAGACATATGCTTATGCTCATAACTTGGAAACTTAACACCAAACTATAAACTTCAGGAAGAAAGTAACTCAACCTCAGCCTTCTACTGTATATAAATGTAGCATTAAACCTGATGCTTATAGAAGAGTACTATATTCCTGTAAGTATATTTCTGGGTTTGCTCCACACCAAGGCACTATGCTTAATGGCTGCTTGAACTACATTTCCCATCTAGAAGTATTACAGTGTTTCTCTATCATTGTGATTTATCAAGTTTGCCTGTTAATATCTCCATTTGATTCATATTTTTGAAGTTATGTTGTTTAGACAGGCTTGGAGAGTCATTTCTGTCAATATTATGCAGCATTCCTAATGATTGTTGGGGAAATTAAAAATCCTACCAACCAAAAGACCTCTCTCTCTCTCAATATAGCAGAGAAAAGACACATGATTTATTATTGAATATGTGTATTCATATACATGAATATATGTATGCAGGCAGTCCTCAGAAAACTGTAAATTCTTGACAGAATTTCACACAAATTTGTAGAGTAACATAAAAGAAAGAATAATTAAAGCTTCTCTATCTTCTCAAGAGACAAATAGATGCAACTTGTGAGTCCTGTGTACATCATGAGAAATGTCTGAGTTAACTAGTATGATGTGCTTACAATTATTGGGTCAGAATTTTCTTAATCTTTCGTGTAAAGTCAAATGTCAAGCCTGTTATTGGGCTTATTATGTTTCAAGGAGATGGTATAGTAAATGTACTTACTTCACAGGATCATTTTAAAGATTAAATGAGCTGTCTGTAAAATACTTAGAACAGTGCCAGCACACAATAATTGCTGTATATATATTGGATTAAAATCATTATATGCCTATGGCTTCACAGATATGAATAGCATACCTTCTGTAAGATCAATGCAAACAATACAATTTTCATTGAAAACCACATATTGGGTACTGTGATAAAATTATTGGACAAGATTATTTAGTGTTCAGAAGTACAAAGAGTCCTGCTCTTAATGGAGTTACATGAGTCTTAGGTTTTTTTTGTTTTTTTTTTGCTTTAGAAGTCCAGTTACCTTGGATTTTATTTAAACTAAGAGAAAAAGTCATAATTTTTTCATGCAATACATACTTCGTTCTTTAAATAACACTTCTGACAAATAACAGAAAGAATTAAGGAATGCTGTATTTGTGATCCATACAAAACACCAACATTTTGGGTTATACATAATTTAAAGAAATGTCCCAAACACTTTTCAAAGTACTGTAGTAGCCAATACATAGAGGCATGCCTTAGGTGGTCATAGGAATGCAGTTTAGAAAATAAAGAAAAAAATCACACTGTAACTACTCAATTTCTTCAAAATCACTGAGCAAGAAAAGCAACAATGAACTTCCATATGATTTTACATAACTTCTATGCAGTACCTTGACTTAAATCCAAGAGCAGAAGTTAAGACTCTCCCCCTCTATTTTCGGTAAACAACTGCATGGTGAACTTAGATGACTTTTCCCCCGGATTTTACCTGGGAGTGGCCTTTTAAATATTTTTATTTAAAAGAGGGCAGGTTTGGCACTTTTATACTGATGTCACCAATGGTAATATTTCTTGGGATCTCAGGAAGATTCATATCCTTTACAGCTGATACAGCATGAGCTGGAGCTCCCTCTAAGCCAGCCTCAGATTTCTCCAGTTTATTTTGTGCATCAATTTGTGTAACAATCTCATTCATGTTGGTCTCCAGTACCATTCCCCCTATCACCATTTCTGCAAGAATATTGTGAACCTTGTCTACATGGAAAATTAAATCCAGTTCATGGACGTTTTCAAAACACTTGTCTAATGTTTCCACAAATACTTGAATTAGATCTAAAATGCCAAGTTCACTTTCTGAAGAATCCACACAGAAGACAAAATATAATGTTGCATAATGTCTATAAATCAGTTTGTTGTCAGATCCTCCAATTAATAATCCTCCTTCTAGAAAATTACAAACATTTTCATCTCTCTTAGATACCAAGTGGAATGTCTCCCTGATGATTTGCTGTTGTGTATCTTCACTGTAGGGCTGGTAGAACTTGGAGAGCCGCGGCTTCCCGTGGTTGTTAAAGATGAGGATCGCCTTGATCATGGCTGAGCCGGGGCGACCCGGTGGGAGCTGGGGGCCAGGGCGGAGGCGGGCGCACGAGCCTCGCCTCAGGATCTCGCTGGCGATCCTTCCCCACCCGCCCCCTCCCACACACGTGCGCGCCGAGTCTTAGTTTTGACTCCACTTGATTCAGGGATAGACACTTTTTTGTAACCTGATTACTTTTTTAAATTACTTTCATCAAATTTTTTAAAAATTCAAGAATCTCCTTTATATATCTTTACTCCTTGAAATATTATAAATCCAGATAATATAAATCAAAATTAAAAACCTCTATAAAACACAGACTACCACAATGAGAACTGTAAGAACTGTGTAGTATAATTTTTAAGGCAATATGCACTCATACTTTAACAGCAATTGCAAACATGTGAAAAGATGAAAGGCCTTCATATTGTGTACAAAATATTTGTAGAAAGGTTGGCAGAAAACAAACAATAATTAATTAGGAAAAACTTATTTCATAAACTTTTTGTATGCCTTTTCATATTAAGCATACTATATTTTCCTGGTTTTAACTATAAAGATAATGACTTAAAAGACTGTTAATTCACTAAACATTAAAATCACACACTTGAGCAATTGTGATAATTATATTACAAGTTGTATTTATTTCAGGTAAGATAAATATACATTTTTCACTAAGGTTCCCAAGCATTCTAGATAGCCATCATCATTGTATTGTGCTCTGTTTTATTTTGTTGTGTTTTCTGCCAGCTTTCTCTGCATCTTTACTTTATAATATGTGATTCTGTTTGTGAGGGTGATGAGAGAGGGTGGGGATAGTAAGAGCTAAGCTGCCTACTTGCTCCAAAGTGTGTCACCTTTGAAGAATATAATTGAAAACAGAGCATGGGATGCCTAATCTCGTCCCTCAAAAGCAGTTTAATTAATGTTCTTTCAGGGTAAAGAGAGCAAAGTGACCTGGTTACTAGAACACCTTTATTAAATTATAATACCACATTTGCCAAGCTAGAAAATCAAATCCCTTTTTAATACTGCTTGTATAGATAGATGTAGGCAGTTGTCAATGACCATGTGGCATATAATTGAAAAAAGTTACATCATAAGGAACAAAGTGTTTGGAGAATTAATATTTAACTCACAATACTTTCCTTTTATTTCCAGTAAGACTAATTCCCAAAATTAATCAGTAAGCATGTACATTGAATTAATTGTGTTTTTAATCATTTTCACTTAACTAGTCAACAACGTTTAAGGAGATGTTAAATTAAACCAAATCACATTGTGTGTGTGCAGAGAGTGGGGGAAAGGTTATGGAACCAATGTCTCTTGTAAAATACAATCCCTCATTCATTTAAAAAATTCCCTGTAAGACAACGCGATGCCACTACACACCTATTGTAATGGTGAGTCCAAAACACTGACAACAAAGTGCTGGTGAGGGTTTGGAGCAACAGGAACTCTCATCCATTGCCGATGAGAATGCAAACTGGTACAGCCATTTTGGAAGACAGTTTGGTGATTTTGTACACAACTAAACATAATCTTACATACAATCCAGTAATTATGCTCCTTCAGATAAGGATTTGAAAATTTAGGTCCACATAGATACCTAAACATGGATGTTTACAGCAGCTTTACTCAGAATTGCCAAAACTTGGAAGCAATAAAGATGTCCTTCAGTAGGTAAGTGGATAAATAAACTGTGGTCCATGCAGACAGTGGAATGTTATTCAGTGATAAAAAGAAATGAGCTAACAAGCCATGACACAAAGGAATCTTAAATGCATTGACTTCTCAGAAGCCAATCTGAGAAGTCTACATATTGTATACAATTCCAAATCTATGACAGTCTGGAAAAGGCAAAACTATGGAGACAGTAAAAAGGTCAGTGTTTGTCAGGGGTTAAGGAGGATGGAGAGATGAATAGGCAGAGAGCACAGAGGATCTTTAGGGCAGTGAAACTACTCTGTAGATACAGGTGCACACACGTCATTATACATTTGTTAAAACCCATGGAGTATATAACACTAAGAACCCTATGTACTAATGAACTCTAATATAGGGGTTTTTGTGACAATGACATCACTGTAAGTTCATCAATTTTTGTGGGGAAGTTGATAGTGGGGGAGTCTGTGCATATGGGGGGGCAAAGGGTACATGGAAAATCTGTATTTTCTGCTCAATTTTTCTATGAAAATAAAACTGCTCTGAAAAGTAAAGTCTATTGTTTAAAAAAAAAATTCCCTCTCCATGAGGAAATCATGGCTCTTTAAGTGTAGAAAGTTATGAAGTGGTATGTGTAGCTGTGCTTGTATTAGTAAATTTCCAGAATTAGAATAGTATCTGAAACATAACAGTTTTACATTAATCTTATGTGTAACCATAAACATGTTTTAATAAGAAGTTTTAAGTAAAGTTTATGTAATATAAAACAATTTACACCATTAGATTTTCCATATTTTAGTAGATACTCCAGTTAAAGTTTATTTTAATTTTGTTCAGACTACTTTTAACCAAGATAATTTGAATTCTTCAAACACACAGTTTAACAATGAATTTAAAAATGAATTTAAATATAATAGTTTTCCATGTTGAATTTATTCATAGGTGCATATTAAATCAACATACTAAAGTTTTCATACATTCCTTATGTTATAAATGCAAAGTATTTTTCTAAAACATATTTTAGAAAATATTTACATTTTAAAAACTGTTTACATATGAACAAGGTGTAAAAGTTTTCTTTTAGCAATTGTTTAATAGTTTGAGGAAAAAACAATTCCAGTATGCATTCTAATACATGAAAAGAATTGATGCTAAAATAAAAACATTTAATTTGCATCCTTTTAATTTCTAATATTTCAGCTTATATTAGGATCAAATTAATCAAATTTGAAATATAAATGCTAAAAAGAGACAAGTAATATTCTTATTTACTTAGATTTGATTATTTTTATGTTGAAAGGAATTGGTACATCTTAATGATGGATGGAAGGGAAGAATAAAAGTGTAATTTCAAAGAGATAAGAACAAATTACAGGCTTTGAAAAAGTAGGGTTAAGCATAATTGATAGAATCTGTAATTTTGAGCACTTATCGTGTACTCAAAACTGATGGTGGTACTATCAGCTATATAAAATGTAATTATCCTCAGTTCAGTAGAGTCTTGGAGAAGCCTTGCCAATACACAGGTGCGACCATTTGAAAGTCAGAGAGTCAGAATGAGAAACACAAATCTCACAGGATATCACTTACATGTGGAATATAAAAAAGGGTACACATGAACCTATTTACAAAACAGAAACAGATGTAGAAAACAAACTTATGGTCACCAAGGGGGAAAGCGGGGGGAGGGCGGAGGGATAAATTGGGAGATTGGGATTGACATATACACACTGCTATATATAAAATAGGTAACCAACAATAACTGCTGTACAGCATGAGGAACTCTACTCAATACACTGTAATGACCTATATGGGAACAGAGTCTAAAAAAGAGCGGATATGTATATATGTATGACTGATTCACTTTGCTGTACAGCAGAAACTAACACAACATTGTAAATCAAGTATACTCTGATAAAAATTAATTAGAAAAATCAAAACAAGTGAGAACTTGTGCACATAATAAGAATACAGAAATATCATGCATGTTTTGGCCATGTGGCATTATCAAGCATGTTTTTTGTTTCACAAAATAGTTTAGTTGGAATAAAATTATGAGCCTATTACATAAATGAGAAAAAAAGAAAAAAGAAAGTCAGAGATTCTGCCTTCTTCCAGGCCCCACAAGACCTGGTGGATTTTAACTGTCGTAGAATCACTCTGAGTACAGAGTCAGCACAGCCCTGGAATCTGCATTCATGGGCAGGAGGATGGTATAGGTACTATCAGGTGGTGACCTCATTCATCTTGTCCTCAGTGTCTAGAACAGGCACAGCAGAGGTGATCTCTTTCTGGTCTCCAAGAGCACCAAGTGAGTCCAGAAGTTTCCTTTCGCTGCCTAATGCCAGCAGGTGTCAGGTTTCTTTTCCTAACACCATCGGTTGATTAAGTATTGAGAAAAGAATCCTACCAAAGCAAACAAACAAATCAACAAACTAAAATTTCTTAACTTCCTTCTTGAAATTATTCCTGGATGAGGCCATGATTTCTTAATATACATTGATGTTTATTTCTAAATATCTATTCTTTTTCATTAATTCTATTTTTTTATATTGATCCTTATTAAAAGGGTAGTAAACATTTAATATTTCCAAATCGTCATTTTGTTTTTACTCATTTTATCCCATTGTAATAGGACTTTTCCATTTATTCACTAAAATTTCCCTTTATTGTCATCAATTACCTCCAGCCTAAGGAATCTAATGAGCATGTTTCATTTCTTATCTTATTTGTACTCTGACACATTTAACATTTCATCACACCCTCTTTCTTGAAAAGTTCTTTTCCCGTTAGCTTCCTCTTCAGTACTTATAGTTTTCTTGCTATTTCTCAGATACTCCTTTTCTTTTTCTCTCTCTCCCTTTGCAAGTTCTTTTTTCTCTACCTGCAATTTAAGCAATGATATTGCCTGGAGTTTATTATTATATTTGTTTTTCACTTTCCAAATAATCCTTGGACAAATTTACTGAATCCATGTATAAGTTGATTTTAAACTCAGTTCTGAAGATGAGAAAAGTAGAGAATAAAGGCTAAAAGAGATATTGCCTGGCTGTAAAAATCACTGTGCTCCTTTCTAGCTCTGTAATTTTGAACAAGTTATTTAATCTCTGTGTCTTAGTTCTTCATCTGTAAAATAGTGGTAATTATAAGGTCTTTCTTGTTGGATTGTCGTGAGAGTTAAGTGATATAATACATAAAAAGTTCCTGGCACATAGAAAGCCTGCATTACTGGTAATCTATATGTTAATAATAGATGTATCTATTTATTACTAAAAAAAATCTGTAACAGCGATTATTTAAAATCTTTAAATTCTACAAAGTTTTACATAATTTTAGGACTGTTTATTGCACATTTCCATAGAATGTGAATGCCTTAACTGCAATGCTTTTATTTTTGTTTTCTTTGGATTGCCAGCAACTACCTCAATACCTGGACTTGCCAGGGAATTTACAATTTGGGAAAAAGTATCTATAGAGAGAGCATGATGATGATTGTGTTACTTTATTTGATCAAAATTAGAGTGTAACAACCTAAAATTGTATCTCCTCACACCAAATTTCAAATATTAGTTAAAAGGTGTTCAGCACTTGAATTCTATTTCCCATGTTCTCACCTGCTCATCATGGATAGACACAGGTCACTTCCCCCAAACTCCATCCTCCTTCCCATCAGTCAAATGAAAGGACAGGCAGGTCCAAGGTCAAGAAATCCCAGGGAGGGCTGTTGGAATGGTTTTCTCCCTCTTCCTGCTGCACACACACACGCACACGTATTTGAAGGCTCCTCTTATGCATCTTTCACAGACACCAAAATTGTTGCCTATCCCTCTGGACTTGATTACTTTTCTCTTTTGTCAGTGATTTCTGTTCTATTATGAAAACATATTATTATTCTTTACTGAGAACAGAATAGTGCAAAATTCACTTAATTTGTGGTACAAAGTTTACATCTTGTAAAAAAAGAAGTTCTTGACAGGATTGCTAAACACTAAAATTGCTGGAAAACAGAAGCCATTTCACTGTCTTTGAAAAACAAGATAGTCTCTCATCTCTCTGGAAGAGACTGTTTTCCATCTTGTCGGGAAAAGGAATGAGACCCCAACCCCATGCTTCTCAGACATATATTTTAAAATCTTTAGAAATACTGTAGATTCTGTCACAGCTTAATTGTCAAAATGAACCACAACTATAAAGTTAGGTTTTTTCCTAAAAAATATATTGCGAAAATTCTCAGCTAATATAATGCCTACTTTTTCATTTATAAATTACATTACACATTGTATTTTCTGTATACATTTTATATCACATTTACTATCAATAGTAAGCACATTTCATTTCAATGTGTTATAAAGGCATCAGCATGGAGACTGTTGTAAGAAAAATCCTTTCTAAAATAATGATGTCAAGATATTAGAGCAATTGCAGTTATTTTGAAGATATTAAGCCAAGCAACTATTTCCATTAACTGTGAAGTTCCCAGTATTCTGCTGGTTATTTTATGGGAGATACTGAAAATCTGTAATGTGTTGTTACTTCAGTAAGCTCATACTTTAGCTGTGGAAATGAAATTGACAGGTTAAGACTTCAAGATACAAAATGGAAACATATTTCATATTATACACCAAGACTCTAAACGGAGAAACAGATGAATATCAGAAAAATAAGTAAATAAATTAACTTTTAGAAGAAAACAAATATGAGCTTAGCATCATTAAAAGTAGAATCAAGAGGGCTTCCCTGGTGGTGCAGTGGTTGAGAGTCTGCCTGCCGATGCAGGGGACACGGGTTTGTGCCCCGGTCCGGGAAGATCCCACATGCCGCGGAGCGGCTGGGCCCGTGAGCCATGGCCGCTGAGCCTGTGCGTCCGAAGCCTGTGCTTTGCAACGGGAGAGGCCACAACAGTGAGAGGCCCACGTACCGCAAAAAAAACCAAAACAAAACAAAAAAAATAGAATCAAGAAAAAATGTAAATACACACAAACTTCTTCAAAACAAATCCAAATGTAAAAAATATATATATTTCCAATTAAAAACTTACTATACTCTTTTGGAGCCAGACATATATATCAGTTTAAGCACAAAATCCAGCACAATCTAACCCTTTGTTTGGGTAAGCCATTTCATCTCCCTGAACCTCATGTTCAAAACCTGTGAAATTATCACTATAGACATGTATAGTGAGGAGTTAAACTAAGGTAGTGTATTTAAACATTGGAGCCAATTGAAGCTATCATGTTTTCCTATGTACATTCATAGAATCAATGACTTTGTCATCGAGAAAGCACACAGTATTTGTGTTGTTATTGGATTTGATACTAATGAAAATTTTCTATCCTCTCATGTAAATAGCCCATTCTTTTTTCCTTGTACAAGTAGTAAAGTATGCAAGTAGAAACATAAATATTATGTACAAAGTATGTTATCTACTTGATATCAGCTTAAAACATTAATAAAATAAATGATTCCTTTCTAATAATATTGTTTTGAAAATAACTTAGTTCTTTTGTTACAGGAGATAACTGCGAGGCCACTGAATACAGCAAGATGAAAAGCATGCTTTTAGATTTACAAAATCAAAAATATGTTACACAAGACAATGAAAACCCTAACGGTGATGACGTATTTCAGAAGAAGTTGCTGGTGGATCAAATGTTTAAATATTTTGATGCCGACAGTAATGGACTTGTTGATATCAATGAACTAACTCAGGTAGGATTAATGACTAAATTAACAAGCTAATTTAAGTATAGCATATGCAATATATTTACATTTGTGTGAATTTATGCTATATAAATAAAAAATATTTTTATTCATATAATTTGACTATAGACATAAAATATGTTTAAGAGAAAAATTTGACTACTCTATCAGCAGTATTAATTTTAAGCATCATTTATATGACGTTGTACAATTTAAAAGAGATACATACTTTTGACTGGTTTCTGTACCTTAAATACCTAAAGGAATTGCCAGTTCTCTCTTATAGAATTTATAAAATATCTCCAGATATATTCTGGAGCTTTTGTAATGTTTAATTTTCTGTCAGTCAATGGAAGCTTGTTTATCTGGTATTCAAGGGCATTACTGAACATCAGTTGAGTACATCTATAACATATTGTAAATACGTGATTTAAGAAGGTATTCAATTATTGACCTACTCCAGTACTTTTTTAATTATCAAATATCAGGTATATTAAATCTGATTTTAATATTATGTCAAAATTATTAAATTTCATTTCTTTGAAAATTGCCACCAAAATGATACATATAGACAAATTGTTATTAAAGAGAAGACAATATTTTAATAAACAAAAGGTCTTTATGTGAGCCATTTTGGAAAATTAGAAGTATTTTAATGTGTGTGTTACTGAGACAGACTGCTGAAGGAAATTGAAATACCCAGATTTAAGAACCTAAATTAGTTGTGAATAGTGATGGAAATGTAAAATGATGGACATAAAATTTCTCCACAAATATATATAGGTTTTTAGGGAGCAAAGAAGAGAAGAAGCCACTCCAGGGCGACTAGGAAATTGGTGATAGCCCTGAGGAGTGTTGCCGAGTCCATTGTAATTCCTATAGTGGATCTTAAGGTGGATTTTGCTGCTGTGCTTAACAGGAAATACAGTTTTCAAAAAAAAAATTCAATTGTCTATTTCCACAACATTATGCCATTCACATTTCATATTTAATTTTATGGCTTACTTAAAAAATCCAACAATGTGGAATATCGGTCTTATTATGCAAGTATTTTAAGTTTTAGGATAGTGTAACTTAGAGACTTCATATCAAAGTGACCTTGTGAGCAAATTGACTTGTCATTCTAGGTAATTAAAAAGCACACCATTTTCATTATCTTCTTTAATTCAGCTTACATTTAATGAGTAGTTACTAAGTCCCAGGCCCTGGGATTCAAGGAATGAAACTCTGGAATTTTAAGGTAAAGTTAGAAAACTTTTAATTGAGATATTCATGTTGTCATACATGTCATAATTTATTTTTCAAGAATGAAACTCTTTAGAATTTTACATTTCTAGTAAAGAAATGATGTAATTCAGTTAAAATGAATTTATAATTAAGGCATGTCACTTGGATCTATGCATGTCTGACATATTCAAATATATTGTGTTTTTGGTTTTTTTTCTTACTTTTTTATTTTATAATAGTTTTTAGCTTTTGTTAACATGTCTACACTACTTTAACTACTGGTTGGGTATGACACATGATCTGACCAAATCTAGGACCCACTTCTGAGTCCAAAGAGAAAATTGCTCATCACTGGAAAATGGCATTGACATCACTCACCTATAATTGTTTCAAGTTTCTGCTACATCCAAGTTTATATTAGTTTCCTAGGGTGGCCATAACAAAGTACCACAAACTGGGTGGCTCAGACAACCTCTCTGTCAGTTCTGGAGGCTCAGCGTCTGAGATGGAGGTGTTGGCAGGGCTATGCTCTATCTGAAGCCTCTTGCGGGGGAGAGTCTTTTCTTTCCTCTTTCAGCTTCCGGTAGCACCAGGCTTTCCTTGGCTTGTAGGTGCATCACTCCAGTCCCTTACTCTGCAGTCAAATAGCTTCTCTCTGTGTATTTGTTTTCACATCATTTTGTCCCTTCTTCAAAGATACCAGTCATATTGGACTGAGGGTCCACCCTACTGTAGCAGGACCACATCTTACAGTATCTAATTACATCTTCAATGACCCTATTTCCAAAAAAGCTTACATTCTGAAGTCCTCAGGGTTAAGACTTGAACATATCTTTGGGGAGGACAGAGCGCAACCCATAATAAAGTCATCTGCTACAGCATTTAGTTTTATTTTTCCTGTTACCTTTGATTTGGATTTGCTTTTATATCTGAAAAGTGCCCTTCCAGTTCATCTGAAAGTTATCATGTGAGAGCAGAAAGGATCTTCAGAATCCTGTTTATATGTTGACCATCCACAAGGTACAGGCAAGGAAGGATCTGGGGAGGTAATATTTACTAACCCCTGAAGACATGCCCCAGTCCTTTCTTCAGCTTTATAGAGTGGAAATGTTAGCATCTCATCTGTCAGCAATCAGCTATGAAAAAACCAGAAGGTTGTAACTGACACCGTGGAAAAGAAAAAAATACATTTCTAGCTCTTACGAGCATAAATATTGTTTTTGACTTGTGTCTTTTTAGGTTACAGGTGCTTTTAAAGAACATGTATTCCAAGTATTATAATATTAAAGTCAATAATATGTATGACTTTAAAAATCAGCTGGGAAACATATAATATCATCATTTAATATCAAGTTTCAAAATAATTTAAATTAAAAGAGTAAAAGGGGAAAGGATCTTAATGGTGTCTGCTAATAATTTACAAGCTATTATTAGCAGAAATGTAATCTGTAATTCCAAGATACTGCCAATGACAAGTAAAAATTAACGAACATAATTTGGCTTTGAGGTTTTATAAATTCAGCATAAAAGCTGGCTGCCCGTGTTCTGTTCATACTCCACATAATGAATATATATTCTAAAGCTTCTCTTGCAGACTTTCAAGTAAATTAGAAACTAGAGGTAGTTGAGAGAAGAAAGAGATAATAAAAAGCAATAGTTAAAGGGGGTAAGATCTATAGTATCACAGTTTAAGAACTTTGATTATAGAACCTGGACTCATATCTACTACTTAATTCCTGTGCAACCTTTAGCAAATGACCCAAACTCTCTGTGTCCCAACTTCCCTTTCTACATATCGGCAATGGTAATAACACCTAGTATGTAAGCTGGATGTGATATTGATATTATTTTGAAAATGTAGACTTCTTAGAAATATAGCTAGCACATAGAAAACATGATGTAATTGTTAGCTCTAATTAAAATTTCCAATCTAAGTTTCCTGTGCATACCGTGGAGGATAATGGAAATATAAAGAGGGCACACATGCTTGAGTTAGTGGATGAGCAACTGATCAATATTTCCATCCAGTTCATCCTTTGCATTTTTTAATGTTTACAATCGGCTGATAGGTGAGAACAAATCGGCCATTATAACCCAGAAATCTATGTACACATTATTAAATATGCAAACATTTTAATACCAATTTTCACAATGAAAAAATGTTTCTTACAAAAGAAGAAAAATAGTTTGGTTATTCCAAGAAATTAGGAAAAATAAATGGTAGTATGTTTTATTTATTTATTCATTATTTATTTTGCTCATATCATTTGAAGTACTCATCTGCTTATCTCACGTAGCTAGTATGAATGTTGTTAAATCCTGAGTTCTAGGCTAAAGACAAGTACATGGCATCATTCTGCAACCACTGTGATGTTGGGCATTTTCCTCCAGAGTATATAGTGCCCCTGTCTTTACAGATTTGATGTTAAATTGAACTAAGCTTAAAATAAATATCATATATATTTTGTTTTTAAGATGCTGATATATATTATACTAAAATATCCTTACCCACCAAACTGTAAAATACCTAGTTTTGTGCAGTTTTTTCTTGCCCATAAAACCAAGTTATAAGAAATAATTGAAAGCAATATCTTGATTAAGACACACATAGATGTGTTATGAAAGAAACAATATGCTTTAATTGACTATATTTTACAATTTAAATATTTTTAAAATGTATAGGTCCTCAGTTAGTATAGTACAGTAACTGAGTAATGATAATAGTAGTAGTAATTGTAATAATACTATTATGTTTTTATAATCCATATGTCTGTCATTCTCTTTGCATTTCTCTTTGAGTTACACACACACGCACACACACACACACACACACACACAATCCATTTGCAAAAAGCAATATGTACTTGGTTGAATGACTGAAGATGTATAGGGTGGTAGAGGATGGGATTATATCACATATTACACAAATCACACATTGAAATCCAGTTTAGATGAAGCACTTTGTACACTTTTCCTTTCCTTACACTCTGTCCAGATCATGCCTTGCATTTTCTGTACCACAGCCGCAGGACCCAAGTCTATCTCTCAGTTTCAACTCCTTAATTTTCCCTGGGGCTCCAAATTCCTTATCACTCAAAACAATATAGTTCTGTTTTATTTATATTCTCCCCCTAAATGTGTATAACCAAATACATCACTTTCAATAGTTGCCAACATCTATGTGCCTTTCTTAAAAACTAATGGCAAGTTATAGAATATAATAACACCAACATCAAAAACCGATATCTGCAAGAGGGAGGAGATATGGGGATATATGTATACGTATAGCTGATTCACTTTATTATACAGCAGAAACTAACACACCATTGTAAAGCAATTGTACTCCAATAAGGATGATAAAAAAATAAAATAAAGCAATATCTGGCACAGGCTTTCCTTTGGCAAATAAGTCTTCAATCCCTGAGACTAGTAGAAATTCTTATCTTGTGTCTTATTTTTTATACCCTCAGAGCCAAGCAAAATCCCACCTCTCTCTCTTTCCTCAAGTGTGTATGATGTCCATTTTCACCCTTGGTGAGGATTTTTGCCTTCCTGAGGGACATGGGGTTGGATGACAGGGGAGAGTGTGGGAGCATTTTTACAGGAACAGAACAGTTCATCACTCTCTCCTCTCCCATATACGTGTCTTAATTACTATTTGACAGAGGTAATATTTCAATCACATTTAAAGTATTTGTTGAGCATTTTTGTTTTAAGATGTCTATTCTCTCTTTATTGACAACGGGTAAATGGACATTCAATTTACTTTGGTCTAGGCAGCCCTGTATCTTTTCTTAAATCTGTGCTATACTGCCTGGGTCCTATTCAGAACGAGGTGGTAGAACTGAGTGGTCTCAGCCAGTAACCAGTTCTATGCACTAAAGGCAAAATCAAATGTTCTGGCTCTTCCCAAAGACCAGGGTGACAGTGTGAAACCTTGTTTGTTTGGTGTTCTCTCTTAGTTCCATTCCCCAAATCTAAATAAGTGTCTGAGGTTCATCTCTATTATCTGTATCTCTCTCCTGCTTCTCTTAAATTGCCTTCTCCAACAGCAAGAGTTCAGGGCTCTCTTTGGGTCTATGGTGAAATCTGAGCTTTACTAATGCTTGTTTCAGTGAAAATTGTCCTTGTAGCAATATGCTCCAAATTTGCTTAATATTCAAATGTATGTCTCATAGGATAATAGCTCACTGAAAAAGCCTTAACAAATGTAAAGTATAGTCTTTACTTGAAACATAATAACAAACAGGGTTTCTCCCCTAAGTATGTGACTAGTATGGTCAGGCACTCAGCTACACAGTAACACATTTATGGTTTTAAGAACATATGTTATTCCAAAACAGACCTGTAATGCTTGAAATAAGGATTTCAGGATGAAGTGACCTAAGGTATGATCACATTCCTTTTGGCAGGCTGGCACGTAGGAAAAGGTCATTGGAAGAGAGAAGATTAATGATCATTTGCTATGAAAAGAAGCATAGAACTCTTCCTGGTGGTTTATTCATATGCATTTTGAAGTTTCTGGGGATATTGATAAAGAGTTAAGGTAGACAGAAATATTGTGAATTGAGGGGTAAATCATTGGTGAATTATGGGGAGAGAATAGGAAAGAATTATGTAACTGAATGACCTGACATTCAAAGGAGTAGCTTCTATTTATCATCCATCCGTCTGTCTATCTATCTATCTATCTATCTATCTATCTGATGAAAGAAAACTCATTTGGGAGGAGGAAGAAATCCAGAAGTGCCAATAGGGAAGCATTTAATTTTTGACCATCTTCCTTCCATTGAAGTAGAATAGACGTGAGAAAAAAATTAGTCTCCAATTGTTAAAATTATTGGACAACTGGTTTTCTTAAGGGGTAGCCAGATTTTCTTAAAGTCAGTATGGTGAAGAACATGTTTTCATAAAAATAGAAGCCAAAAGAGAATTTTCTGATCAGAGAGCAGGATTTACAGAGGATACTATGATGGGTTTGAGTTGGAAAGGAAATGAGATTAGGTCAGATTGGGAAGTGTGCAGAGCAGTATGGGAAGACTTGGATTTTATAGGGTCACAGATGTAAACCAGGGTTAGAAGCACAAGGGAATTTGTATAAATTGTCCCTTAGAGAAAGGACAACTGCTTCTTGCATCATGGTTCCATCTATTTGCTCCCTCAGAGTAAAATGAGGGTATACTTACACAGACTTCACTCAGCAGAATGGCACCCTTGAGTTTATTAGCAATGTTAAAAGATAAACTGAAGCATATTAAAATGTAGAGTTTATCTGAGCTAAAATCCGTTCAAATCTGGCAGCACCATACCAAAAGTTGTTAGAAGCATTCTGCGGAGGGGAGCTAGGGAAAACTTTTATAGAGAGAAGGTGAAAGCAAAGTAAGGAAAGTACTAATTGGCTACAGATTAAAGCCTAGTTGTTTGTGACTGGTTGTCCTTAGGTTTTGATTTCATAACCTTGAGGCATTTACAGGTTTAGGGGTTGGTTGTATTGTATGTGCCAAGGCATTAGAGCCAACCTCAGCCTAAAATTCTCCTTGTTTAATTTAAGAGCAGCCAACATAGAGTTCTTGAAGTGAAATGGTGCTAATGGCTTGGCAAATGTGTTCCTCAGCCTTCTCCCCATTTCATAAAATAACCACCCATGGAGTTTAAGTATGCAAAGTCATTCCCTTGTGAGTCTGAGTTTAAATTAGCAGCTGTATTGAGTATATTGATTTAGCTTTTTTTCTTCATTTAGATTCTGTCATCTTAATAAGCTGATTCACATTAGGAATACCTATTAGAATGAAATATTTCCTTAATGTGCACACATGACAACTGTTTATTAAAATAATAAAAAGAACTGCTTGTTCTCAGGGTTTAGATTATTATGTTATATATATTTGACTGAAAGAGCCATTTGCTCAATGACTACCATATGTGAATTCATTTACAAAATTAAATAAAAAAGCAAGAATAAATAACGCTAGATATTTTTAAGCTGACAGGATAGGCATGGCGCTGATGTCTTTGCAGACTTTGTACACATCCATTTTCTTTAAAATTTATTAGAACTGTTAGATAGGGAATGGACAGTTAGTCTTTATTTTGAGTTGTTAAACCTATTACAGTTTTTAAGATTTTTAAAAGGGTTCTTGTAGCTAGTCAACATATTTATGTATAATGAGATTGGTAAGAATTGTTTCACCCCATAGATAAAATGCTATTTTAGTGGAAACAAACTAAATGCAAATAAATAAGCATTTGTTTGGGTAGAGAAGGAGATAAGTGAGGACTGTCTGGGAGTGCCATGGTAATTAATCCTATTCAACATTCACAAACCCCATAAACCTGTCAGGTATACAAAATAAGGCAGCAGAAACCAGGTGTTAAAATGGCATTGGCAATGCCAGTAGGTAGATCCTAGTAGAACTGGGAATTTCCTTTCAACGGCTAAGGATTTCAGAATAATAACAGTAACAATTAGCACTTAAAACAGAAAGGTAAGGTCTGTATTGTTGGGTTAGGTGTAGCTCAGGGCTCAAATTAATAAACAGTAATTTCAATTGTAGCTGGAAACCTTAGTAAGTAGTTTCAAATACTCTTTTTTTTTTTTTTGCTTTAACTCTCTTCATAGTATATAAGACAACTTGAAATTTAAAATTAAGTTTTTAAAAAATTTTAAATACATTGTTTGTAGCATCTTTCCTTTAGAATGTCAAAGTATATTAAAAATGTTGGCATTCATGTTCAGAGAATCCCTGTGAGCCATATAGAATGCCTTAAAACTAAAATAGTTTTCATCCCACCAATGGTTTAATAATTCTATCTCTTCAGCTAGTCTTTCAAAATTAATGTTGGCCCTAATGATTTTTTAAATGTCTTCTAACGTGTTAAGCGTGTTACGAAACCTAAAAGAGAACTTAGAAGATGTGATTATTTTATGCAATTCTTTTCTTTTAATACACCTATTGCAGGGTAGCATCAGTTATATATGATTAAACCATTATAATTTGTAATATTAATTATTTACCCTCTGTCCTTTCACATTATTTTTAAGCGCTGTTGACCATCCATAATTATCTTGTTTTTTCAATTGATTACATGTTCCCACTCACCGTTTCTAGACTATTAACTCCATAAGGGAGTCATTCTTACTTACTAATTAATCTCCAGTCCCTAGAACTATTCTTGGCATGTGGTGGTTGTAAAGAAAGGAAAGAAAGAGGGATGGAGGAAGGGAGAGAGGGAGAAAGGAAGAAAGTGGATAAGAAGTAGTCTGGAGGACCAAGTAATAGCAGAGCCAACCTATATTGATGTGGGAGAAACTTAAAAGCCAGTGCCTGGAGATGTGTATCGTTACCACAGGAGTATATTTATTTTCTGAGCCTTGGAATGTAATCTACACATTTGTCAAGTAAAGGACGGAATATATCTACCTCTGCTTAACTTCACAAACGTGATGGACTTTCTTTAAATAGAGGATCACTGAGCTCTAACTCTACTAAGACCATTGTGATTCTGACACGGGCATGATTAGTTTGAGAAAGATAGTTTCAAAGGATGAGGAAGAACTCAGATTACTTGAACATATTATCAACTGAAAAAAAAAAGCACAACGTGAGAGCTGTGAGCTAAGTTTTATTTGGGGCAAAATGAGGACTATAGCCTGGGAGACAGCATTTCAGAGAGCTCTGAGAAACCGCTCCAAAGATTTTGGGGGGCAGGTCAGCATACATGTGATTTTGGTGAAGAGGGAGTACATGCAATCAAGCACATATTTTTTGCAGACGGTTTCTGCTGGTCTCATGAAGGTTACTCGTCACAAGGAGCAGACGTCACCACGAAGGATTTTAGTGCTTTTCTAGATATGAGGAGATGCAAGAATTGAGCTCATAAAATTGTCTCCTGAAAATATCTAACTATTTGAAGACCTGTTCTGCCAGTATTTCACAGAGCAGAGAGGGCCTCATTCCTGATCTCCACCTGAACTCCTTTCAGGGCGTGTCGAAGGTCAGCAGCTGCGGCAGCACATGATTTAATCCTTGTAGAGGGAGCTGGCAAGTGCCAATTAGTAGTTGGCAGTATGAGTGGTATATTTCATGAGTTCATCTTTTCTCCTACTCCACCAAGGAGAGGAAAGAACAAGACACAAAACTGGAATATTAGACTCCTCTGTCTTCCTACCCCCTACACAGATGGTCTCATCACCATGACCTGACTTGAGACCATCAAAATCAACTACACGTATCTTATCGCTTTTATGAGAGTTAACATAATAACCTTGGATGTCCAAGTCATGCCTTATCCCCAGAAATCTAATAACCATACATCCCTTAGCAGGGAGACAATCCTCTACATCTACCTCTGGCACTTTCTATTTCTCTTTCCAGTTTTATTTATCTTTAGATAAGTTATCATCATCTGAGATTTTGTGTAGTGTACAAGCATGTCTCAGAGGTATTGCAGTTTGGTTCCAGACTACCACAATATCACAATAAAGCAAGTCACATATTTTTTTTTTTGTTTCCTAGTGCATATAAAAGTTATTTTTACACTACACAGTTTTTTTTTTTTTTTTTTGCTGTACGCGGGCCTCTCACCGCTGTGGCCTCTCCTGCTGCGGAGCACAGGCTCCAGACACGCAGGCTCAGCGGCCATGGCTCACGGGCCCAGCCGCTCCGCGGCACGTGGGATCTTCCCGGACCGGGGCACGAACCCGCGTCCCCTGCATCGGCAGGCGGACTCTCAAACACTGCGCCACCAGGGAAGCCCCCACAATATTTTATTAAGTGTGCAATAGCATTATGCCTAAAAAAGCAATGTACTTACCTGAATTTTAAAAATTCTTTGCAAATGAAACTATGACTGGCCTCCTAGACTAAAGTTTCAACATAAGATCCTTCAATGACAGTATATTCAGTGAGTCTGGCCTTGTCAGGAATCTGTAGTTCAGATGTAACACATACATTTTGAGGAAGCTACAGTGGGAAGTCTTTGGAACCAGAGCCAGACGGTAAATGAAATAAATGTCCTACAAGTTTGGAAACCCAGCACCTGAGTACTTAATGTATTACTACTTCTATTTTGTTTTATACTTTTCCCCCCAGTCACACATTCAGCTCGTTAAGGCTATCAGAACTCCAAATATCGGAAGCAATTTTCCCAGGCTGGTTAAAAGGTCTATAGGAAAGTATCTTCCGCATTTGGAACACCCCAGAGTGTGCCAAGGCTCCCATTAGGAAACAAAGGAGAGAAAAAGTTACTAGGAAGCATGTCTTAAGTAGGCTATTTCATTGACCAAAAATGGACTAAATGAGGAAAACGTGTATTTAAAATATGGAAGAATGAGGGAGTGAATCACCTCTCCCCTGTGCATGGGCATGGCCAAGTGTCAGTGAACAAGGATTTTTATAAAAAGCTCACTAGCCAGGACCATGCACTTTTCTAAAGCACATTCATTAAAACAGCATATCCAGCTTGAGTTTTATAATCATGATCAAATCAAGTCCAAGATCAAATCAAAAGCAAGCTAGTCTTATGCCAAAGCCAGTTTCAAGGAAAAAAGTAGGAGTCTGTTCTCTTGGTCTATACATGATTTGACTTGAGTGAAATATTAGAACAGAAATAAATATGAGACATACACTACAATGATGAAAGCTTCTCCCCCAGCTTTCTGTTCCATCGTTTCACAAACAGGTACGTGACTAAAAGTCACTAAAAATAGTATTAAAATATCTGACCAAATCCTGACTGCATCCTAAAAATTACCGCAGTGCTGGCACTGCAGGTCTTTAGGAAGAGTATAGTGAGGTGAGATCAAACACACTGCCCCTCCGCTACCTGGGAAAAGTCACTTCCCATTATCTAACAAATAACAGATGGAGAGTGGCTGAGAGCTCTGTTGCTTTCTAAACAGAAAAGCAGTACTTGTTTCCCCATTAGGCTTATAGGAGAGATAGCTTCAGCCATTAGATAGTTTTGTTAATCCCTCCAGCTGGACTGTGCTAAAGCCTAGGGCTTTAATCCTCACTATTGACAATATCCATTTATATGGAAAGCAGATAAATCATTCACTTTCCCCCTCTTCTAAGGCAGCAAATGCCAGCTTAGCCAATGAAATTTGAATCCAGTAAACAAGAAGAGAGAACACATGATGTGTAAAAGTCGTATTTAGCAGTGCAGGTGCTGTCATTGCATGTCACCACTCAGGTGGCTACAGGAGGGGCTGGAGCTTCTAGTGATCCATCGGCTAAGCCCCATCCTCAGCGCTGCCTCTGCAGCTCATCCAAGCGCAGGCATAACAACTTCTAACTTATGGATGTTCCATAAAAGGTTAAAAATAGCTCTTTAGTAATTCCTATCACCAATCTGCCATTGCTGTGACAAAGCTTGAATCATCCCACTCTACCAAAAGAAATAATAAAGCATCATGAATATACAACTATAATGTGCACAAGCTGGTGTGGAAATCTGCAGTGAATTATTATAATGAGAAGCACATTAAATAAAAATCATTATTTTTAACTTTGACTAGGTCTGAATGTATACTGTATGTCTTGCACTTGACGATATGTGTGTGTATAAGCATATATAGGTCTGCACAACAACCAAGAGAGATAGAGGTTACTATCTTTAATTTCTAATTGAGAAAAGGTTGAATGACTTGCCAGATATTATAGAACTGTTAAGTGTCCTTGGCATGGTCTGAACCCAGAGCTGGCTGACTTCAGAGTCTGTGTTTCCTGATTGCACCAACTTAAAAAAAAAAAAAACACGGGGAAGCAAAGCTCCAAGCAATATGAACCACTCCCTCTGTGGACAAATACGAAAGACTGTGGACATAGCTATGCAGCTACCCAGAATGAAAAGGAATGTTTGAAAAATCTTGGAGACCTCTTTTACCAGACAGGCTATATCTGTCTGGTAGAAAACAGAGTATTAAAAAGCTAACTGCCCCAGTCCATGGAACAGAGCACAGAGTAGAAAAGCAGTCTGGTGATTTTCCTCACCCATGCTTGGGTAGGTTTCCATCATCAATCGGTGCATTAATTCTATCTGGCTCCTGGAAACAGTCATTTGTTGAATAGCTCCTTTGTGACCCAGGGAGTTAATTCAGAATACCAAATGCCTTCATTTCCAGCTGGGGAGGAGTTTGGGCAGAAGAGAAAAAAATACTAACTTCATATTTTTACAAATAATAGGAAGATGAAATTTGGACCAAATTTCCTCACTATTTATTTATTTATTTATTTTATTTTTTTTTTTTTGCGGTACGCGGGCCTCTCACCGCTGTGGCCCCTCCCGCTGCGGAGCACAGGCTCCGGACGCGCAGGCCCAGCGGCCATGGCTCACGGGCCCAGCCGCTCCGCGGCACGCGGGATCCTCCCGGACCGGGGCACGAACCCGCGTCCCCCGCATCAGCAGGCGGACTCCCAACCACTGCGCCACCAGGGAAGCCCCCTCACTATTTTTGTTGGAGAAGAGCTGTTCTACTTTGACGTGGGTCACTGAGACACTGGAGGAAATTTTCATGTGCAGGTGTTTCCTTGAGTCAATATAAGTGGAGCAAAGGAAATGACTGAAATACAGAAATGTCCTTTTAGTGTTCAGATTTTCTGGGTCCTACTGGGAGATTTCTGTATTAGAAAATTTAGGCTAAATTCTAAGTACGTATCTTAACGTCAAAGCAACTAAGTCAAATTTATAAGTATATCTCTGAAACAGTTGAAAATAAATGTCCAGTAACTGAAAACCCAGGTTTCTCATAGGTTCAGTTCTTTGCCCAACTACAGACTTAAATTACCTATTAAGTGATTTACATATAATTAATTATACTGTAGAAATGTTAAGACAGATATAATTGCATGAATTTGATTTTCTTGTCAGGTGGTAAAACAGGAAGAACTTGGCAAGGACCTTTCTGATTGTACTTTGTATGATCTACTGAAATATGATGATTTTAACTCAGACAAGCACCTGGCTCTTGAAGAATTTTATAGAACATTCCGTGAGTATAAGATTCATTCTCTAATTCCTCTTTGTTCTTTTTTCTGTTTCTTTACCCAGTATGGTGCGTTTGCTTGATCTCAAAGTACAGACTGTTTCTTAAGAGAAGTGATATAACTGAGATAATTTAAGTGTGTGGCTGTATTGAAACGAATGTAAAAGCTAAGGGAGTTATAATTCTAAAATGCAGAGCTGGAAATGTTTGATAACATTTGCTATCAGTTCCTATTGATTCTAGTTTAAGATATTAATTCCACAGTGATGCTTCCAAGGTTATTTTAGAGTAGGAACAGCACTTCACTGTCACCATATATCAAAAACAATTATTTACATAATGACAATATTTTTTATTTTATAGAAAAACCAAAGTTGATTAATAAAGTTTGCATATATGTTAACAACAATAATTAGCATAAAAAATGAAAATTATATTTATGTTAAGATATTTTGGAATCAATTATATATGTTTAAAATGCTTAAAGACTTCTTAAAATTGAGTATACTTTATAGAGCAAAGTTGTAAAGATGATTTGGTTAAAAATGTTGTATGACAGGTTATTCATTAAAAATAATTCAAAGAAAAAAGACTAAGAGGCAAAAAACAGAACGGAAAGTTTTGGAGCTGTGTGTAAAAGAAAGAGAAAAGAATCATTAAATTACTGGTTAGTATTTGAAAAATCACCAAGTAATCAAAGTTAAATGAGATTTTAGATTGATAGATAGCTGATAGATGGATAATCTTCAATATTTTTATATGCACTCACATATATAGGGCTTTCCAAATATATATATATGTATATATTTCTTTTTTCCAAAAAGGCAGGAAATAGGATATGTACTTGGTATAAAAAGATCCTTTTTTTTTTTGCGGTACGCCGGCCTCTCACTGCTGTGGCCTCTCTCGTTGCGGAGCACAGGCTCTGGACGCGCAGGCTCAGCGGCCATGGCTCACGGGCCCAGCCGCTCCGTGGCATGTGGGATCCTCCCGGACTGGGGCACGAACCCGTGTCCGCTGCATCGGCAGGCGGACTCTCAGCCACTGCACCACTAGGGAAGCCCAGAAGATCCTTTTTGAGTTATGCCTCTGTCGTCCATCAGTTGTCTGATATTGGAAAAATTACTTAAATCTCTGAAAATTCATATACATAAGGATAGTAACTATCACATGATCATTTTATATTAAAACACTGAATCATATTTTATGTAATGTTTGATACTAGCAAAGTAATAAATGTGAAATAGTTGCATGTTACAAAGCTTTAAGGCAAGATGTCAGTATGCTCTTCAGATTTAATTAAACTGCATTTCCACTTTAAATTGCAAGCAGAATACAAGGTGGGATATCTCGGTAAACAGTTAATCCTTTAAAGTGTGTCACAAGGCTAGAAAACTTTTCAAAGGTAACAAGAAAGCAGCATTATCATTCAATGATTATATGAAGAAACTGAAACACAGAGAGGCTAAGAACCAAGTGGCTGAGTTTATTATCAGACCTATGCCAAACCAGTTAAGAAGTCTATGTGTTTGCCACTAAACTTCACTCTGTAGTAGGCATTGTTTTGTGTGCTTAGGATGACAGGAATATTATGGTTTATCAGGAAATTTTGTTTACATTATATTGTATTATATTGTATACTACCATGTAAGATACAAGGGGATAAATGTCATAGGAAGGCCTACATAAAATATAAAGTGAACTAAGAATATAACCTCCAGCACTGGGAATCAAGGAGCGTTTATGAAAGTAGTAGCAATTGAATGGGTCTTCAGGATGAGTGGATTTGGACTTTAGGGGATGAGAGATGGAAGATGGACAAAGAGAAGAGTGTCAGGGAGGAAGAAATTTTCCTCTACCCTTCTGGGTTCTTTTGGCTGGTCTAAGAATCAAGTTCACATAAGGCAGATTAGCAAGAGAAAATCAAAATTTAATGACGTGTAAACATGGGAGAGACCCAGGAAAACTGGGTAACTCACCCAAATGGCTGAAACCCTCACCTTAAATACCATTTTCAGCTAAAGACAAAAGAGGATGTTGAGGTAGGGGTTTTGTGCTTCAAAGGGGAGGAAAGCAACACACATGGAGATGGAAAAACAAGTGTTTGGTAAATGAATGTTCTCTCAGCCCTGCACAAACAATGGGACACAGAGAGTAATTTTAAGAAGCAGACTTTGCTGAGTTCCTTTTTGTCCACACCCCTAGTTCATACTATCGTAACCTGTGGTGATAGCTCCCTTCCTGGAAGAGGTCCTCTATCCTCTTTCTTTAAGGCAGTTGCGGGAAAGTTGAAGTTACTTTCCAAGTCTTTTGGGCTTTGATTGTTTTCAGCTTGATATAATATTAATACCAAAGAGACATTTTGGGGTGGCAGTTTTGCTCCCCTACATCAGCATAAATAAAATCTCTACTGCATGATACACCAGAGTATTTAGAGAAACTAGTCCAACCGGAAGATCTCTTCCAGGTCTGAAAGTCTATGGAAGTATATCAGTTATCATTACTATTTTACTAACTTATTTTATTAAACAGGTAGTCTAATCTACCAACTCCTATCCCCCACTCCCATAATATGAAGATACATGGATGTGGCTAAATAAAAGCAGTTGAAATCTATAGCAATAGCAGAAAATATTTTTAATGGTATACAAACTATCAAGCATCAATAAGAATTAAATTGTATGTTTATGTAGGATTTTTATTCAAAATATTGTTAATGGTGGAATAGTGGAGCTAGAAACTAATAAATATAATGAAAATAATGTGTGAGTAATAAGTTATTTTTATGGTAACACAGCAAAGACTGAATAATGATCCCTGGCAATATCAGTACAAAAGACTCTTCCCTAGAATACTGCTGCCTGCACCTATCAAGGGGAAAACGATGCTGTGTTTGGGATATGATTTGATATTGCTAAGGAAGGCAAGGTAGATCAGTATGTTGTAAGGATAAATAAAATTTGCAATTCAGAAATCTGAATCATCAATACAAACTTCAATAGAGACATAGTGAAACATTGTTTTTAAAGGAGCTACCGTGTACTACAAACTATTGAATTTGGAGAAAAGAAAATCTATATGATTCTGTTAACAACTGGGAGGTAATATGGTAGCAATTTTATTGAAATTATTTATAGTAAATGCAATGAAGTTTAATGAAGACTGTAATGATTCTGCCGTTCTGTCAAAATTATGTATAATGCAAAAGGTCTACA
Source organism: Lipotes vexillifer (assembly GCF_000442215.2). Lineage (NCBI taxonomy): Eukaryota > Metazoa > Chordata > Mammalia > Artiodactyla > Lipotidae > Lipotes > Lipotes vexillifer. The sequence goes on along the minus strand of NW_006799183.1, from coordinate 942,313 downwards.
TTTTTAATATTTTGATTCATAAAGTGATATTTGATAACAAAAGCACTTGGCAATCAGCAATCATATTATGAGGTTTTATCTTTTTGAATAATCACAAAACGTTTCCTTAACTATGATAAAATGATGTTAACATAATCGTTTAGAAAAGGTAATGTTTTTAAGTAATGCTGGAATCATCTGGGGTGTTTTAATATTCATTGTGGTCTCACCAAGCAGTTTTCTGCAATGTATGTTCAGTGTTTCACTGTTATTAAACAGGGTATCAAGCTCTAGAATGACCCTTTGGAGAGAGCAAAACTAACTTGTATGGATTGTCCGTAGCAGCAAGATGTATTTATACTTATATGTGAATAGGAAACATACGTCTATTTCTTTCTCTCCTTCTGTTAAAATACTTCACGACTAAACCCACCTCAGTTTTGTGAAGTTTAGTGACAGGTGTTGTATAATGACATGATTTTAGAAATTCACTCTATTATAAACTATTAGTATCATGAATAAAAATATATAACAATTGTGAAAAGACAATCTATTTTAAAATCATGTATTAAGTACTTATGTGTATAGACTGCTGTGACAGTTAAAGCAACTTGAAAAGATAAGTTTCCTTTCCTTTAGAATGCATCATCTCAGACAGACCATGATAAAAAGGACAGATGTAGTAAGGATAAAAAGTAATCAGTTTTCCCACCCAGAATTCATTCCCCCAGAGAGTTTCTAAAAAGAAAGCCCAGAAAACTAAAAAGTCCCTAAATGAATAGAATCTAGAAGAATAAACTAAGGCCAGAGAAGTTAAGAAACTTGTCTTTATCCAGTCTTTATTTACTGGTAGATACAAAGATAAACAGATTTCTTGAGTTCCAGTTTATTATTCTTTCTGCCACCATACAACATGGAAGAAAGTAAAGGGTACTTTGCAAACAGGAAAAGGTTAATGGTAAAGAAAAAAGAACCAGCACATTATCAACTGTTATTACATGATTAGGGTATTATTTTAGTAGTTATAAAGTTTTCCATAAAATAGTATTTTTTTTCATTTTGGATAAGATGAATTATTTTATTATTTTACAATAAGCATCAGATAACATTCTTAATTTTTCTCCAGAATTTTTGACATTATTCAAAAATCCCTTGATTTTTACTAGAATATTTAAAATAAATCATCACTGCAAGCATCAAATATCTTAAATCATGCCTTGTTTGATTAACAAACTTGGAAATCTATGCAATGGGATCCAATAAATCTTAAGTGAGATCAGACATACTTTTGAATATTTAAAAGAAGTACTAGGGCTTCCCTGGTGGCGCAGTGGTTGAGAGTCTGCCTGCTGACGCAGGGGACACGGGTTCGTGCCCCGGTCCGGGAATATCCCACATGCCGCGGAGCGGCTGCGCCCTGTGAGCCATGGCCGCTGAGCCTGCGCGTCCGGAGCCTGTGCTCCGCAATGGGAGAGGCCACAACAGTGAGAGTCCACAACAGTGAGAGGCCCGCGTAGCGCAAAAAAAAAAAAGATTCCTTCTCTATGGTTTACCTTTGATCTCTCACGTTGTGATCACCACCTTGCACTAATAATTTAAAGGACTTCTAATCTTTCCCCCCCGAAACAGCATGATTGCTTCCAATTGCCATTGTACCTGTATTCCCTTCTCATCCAAACTTTACAGTTTCTTATACTCAATGGTCCTCTACTTCTTCACAGCCTGATTCCCATGCTACCATGCTAACGAAGCTGCCTTTGCCAATGGCAACATTAACTTGCTTGTTACTAGACCCAATGAAATGTTTTTACCTCTTATTTTACAAGTACGCCAGTGTCTCCTCAAGTATGTGAAATTGCTTATTATTCCCTCCACTTAAATGTTTGCCTTTTTTGTTTTTTCAGTCGCCATATTTCCTCAAAACCTATTTATTTCTGGTCACTTCTCAATTGCCTTTATTGAGTTCCTTTAGTCATCATACGAAGGTCGAAATTCCTCAAAGTTCTGCCTCTGACTTTTTTCTTGTCTAACCCACCGTCCTTTGGTGATTATAATCTAAGTGCTGTAATAATCCAATTATACATCCAGACTAGACTTCTCACCAGGACTACAACACATGCTTGGCCCACTGAACATTGTCACTTGGATTCTCAATACTATTTGTTCAAACTGAACTCACTGTTTATCTCACATCAAAGTCTACTCTTATTTCTGTGTTTCTGTTTAAGATCATGACATTGCCATATACTCAGTGGCTAAAGCAATAAAAATATATTCTTCCCCCTTACCACTGTTCCTCAAGGAATTAAAAATCCATGTTGAATTTTTCTTCTAAAAAGTCTAAAATGTGGTCCATTCTCTCTTCCTCCCTACAAGTCTCCCAGTTCAGGCCTCCATCATTTCTAAGTACATAAAGCAACAGCTTTCTATGTGGTCTCTCTGCACCCCTTGCTGCCCCCTCTCAATCTGTTGCTTCTACCCCAAATGCAAAGCTCATCTTGAAATCATTTTAATGGCCTTTCAATCCCCTCAAGATATCAAATGCATTCTCCTTAATACGTTTATCTCTCAAATAATTAGTCTGTCTTTAGCCTGACAGTAATTGGAGTTTTTGTTAGCTTGTTTGTTTGGTTTTGTTGTTTTTCTGTTTTGTTTTGTTTTACTCATAAGCTATAAACTTCCCATACCAAAATACTATCCCCAAATGCCACATTCCTTCTTGCTTTTTGGTCTTTATACCTGCTGTTCATTCACCTTAAGTCATAACACCAACCCCGAATTTTCTTAATGAAAACCCATTCTTCCTTTATGTCCTACTTCCTTCCCAGTCCCTAGTGAACTTCAGTGGACTTGCCTAAATATTCCTATACTAACTCGTATTTCTCCAGCATACCATTTACCACACAGTACTGCAATTCCCTGTTTATTTTTAGGAATTCTCTATTTGATTTTTGAATATGTTCAATCAATAATATTACCTGTATTCACTTTCTGTTGCTGCCTTAACAAATTTCCAAAAAATTATAGGCTTAAAACAATACAAATGTATTATAGAGTACTGTAGGTCAGAAATCTGACACATGTAGCCCTGGGCTGAAATCAAGGTGTCAGTGCCAAGTCTGCATTCCCTTTGGAGGTCATAGAGAAGAATTTCTTTCCTTGCCTTTTTCAGCTTCTAAAGGCCACCACCGTACTTAACTCCTGGTTCCCGTCTTCCATCTTCAAAGCCAGAAACATTGGGTCAAGGCTCTCTCAAGCGACCATCTTTCTGGTTCTTTCCTTCCTGTCTTCCACTATAAGAACGCTTGTGATTACATTGCCCCCTCAGAATATTTCAGAATAATCTCCCCATCTCAAGGTCAGTTGATTAGTAATCTTAATTTCTACTGTAACCTAAATTCTTCTTTGCCCTGCAACCTAACATATTCACAAGTTCCAGGGATTAGGATAAGGTCATTTTTGGGGTACCACAGTAAGTCGATAAGTGTTCTGAACACCTATTTTATGAATGAGACAATCATCAATGAATGCATTTCAAGAGATATCAAATTCAATATGATAATTTTGGTATAAAACGTAATGTTTGTGCAATGTCTATGAAAAGCGCTGCACAGACATAGCACTGCTCTTTGAGTTAGTACAATATGCTGTTGTGTAAATAAGATGGAAATCAAAAGCAAGGGACTGGAATTTTGTCTCAGTCCTGCTTCATCCTATTCTTGATTTGAGAAAAGTTAATTTCTCTTTCTAGGAATCAGGTGATTTTGGTGTTGTGCTGCCCTGTTTTCTCCTTGAAACATGGAGACTGAAATAGGGCCTGATATTCTTATCCCATAAAAACAAAAAGTCAAATTAGAGAGTGCATTTAAAACCTCTTCTTAAACCCTCTACACAATTAGAATATTGTCAATTGAAGCAAAGAGGATTCTATCCTATTTCAGATACCTGAATTACCATCTGGGATCATTTGTCCCTGATTTGTCTTTTGAACTCAAATTTAAGGATGCTTTAAATTTTAGGGTCGTCTACAAGAGATACAAGACAGCAGTTGTCTTGCTTCTGTGGAGCCCAATTATACCCTGTGTTTTAAAAAAAAGAAATGTGTATTAGGCTACTGAAGTTTTGGGTTTGTTTTTCAGTATTTTTAAAAAAAAATTATTGGAGTCTAGTTGATTTACAATGTTGTGTTAGTTTCAGGTGTACAGCAAAGTGCATCAGTTATACATATACATAGAGCCACTCTTTTTTTTAGATTTTTTTCCTTATAGGCCATTACAGAGTATTAAGCAGAGTTCCCTGTGCTATAGAGTAGGTTCTTATTAATCAATTTTATATATAGTAGTGTGTATAATACATGTTTACATTTTAAACAGAGCAGAGCTGTCTTTCACTGTTTCAAACTACTCCCATTCCTGGCCTTCCTTCAGTTTACACTTGAACACCTTATTTCTGCCCAGATCCAGAAAGCTGGTCTCTCTGCCTGCATCTTTGTCCTGGTGTGTGCCTTTAGTTACACAGGCCCCAGAGGAGACACCTGTGCTTGCTCTTCTCTATTTATAATTATTCCCCATAGAAGTCAATGTTGTAAAAAATGTTTGACTCACTGTTTAGAAAATTTGGTAGTTAAATCAGTAATGAACAATTTAGAGATAAAATGATATCAAGCAAGTTGCATTGGTTTGCTAGAATTATTGTAACAAAATATCACACACCTGGTGGCTTAAACAACAGAAATGTATTGACTCACAGCTCTGAAGGTTAGAAGTCCAAATACAGGTTTTGGTAGGATTGGTTCCTTCTGTGGACTGAATGAAAGATCTGTTCCTGGCCTCTCTCCTTGGCTCCTAGATGGCCATCTTCATGTTCACATGGCGTTTTTCCTATACAAATGTCTCTGTGCCCGAATTTCCCTTTTTTATAAGAACATCAGTCATATTGGATTAGGACTCATGCCAATGACCTCATCTTAACAACTAATTGCATTTGCAATCACCCTGGTTTCAAATAAGGTCACATTCTCAGGTACTGGGGATTAAAGTTTCAACAAATGAATTTTGGGGAGGGACACAAACCCATAACACAAGAAGTCACATCAAACACATTTTTAATAACTGAACATACAAATTATGCATACACAAATAAGACGAAGCATAGTTGTCGGAATTTTCCTTTACAACTACTGCCTTAAATGAAATTTGGACAAAAATGTTTTTCTTGGTAAATTTTAAAAAGAATAGAGCACTCATAAGAGAGCTTGATTACAACTTGTATCATTAAGGAAATTGTGCAAGTGATTTAACCAAAATATGCAAATAAATTAGAGTAATCAAAAAACAAGTCAAGAGTTTTAAGTATTATCAGAAAATATGCAAATATTCAGGCTTATTTTCTAGTTTAATATGTTGTTAAGACAAAAAGTTTTGATTTTGCATCTAATTTTTCAAGTAGGTAAAGCATTATTATTTGAGTTTGATCAACACCAATTAATTTGGTTACCTTTCTACTAGGTGTTCCTATTATATTTTTGTTCATTTTGATAAGCTTTGGCATAATGCAAGCTACATTTTGATCATAGCGTATTATGTTGATTATCTTGTCTCTGGATCAGCTTCAATGCCAGCTTTTCTAATTTTTATTTCATTCTTATTCATATAATACTTGTCTGCAATGTGCTATCTCCCCATGTTCATTCTTGACCCTTCTCATTTTGTCATGGAGAAAAATCATTACTGAGTATATTGTGAACTATTATTTCACAATTATTGAGCCAAATCACATGCATTATAAAGGTTTTTTGGTTTTCAAAGCTAGCAACATAGGTTGCTGCACTGACAGAATTATTTAGATGTTAATGGTCACTTTTGAACACAAGGATTTTTTTCAATGGACCATCTCCCTCTTATTTTCTCAGGTAAAATTGACACTCAAAAGAAAATTAAGTGTTGTCCTGAAAACATAGTTTGTAAGTCATGAAATAATATATACATAATATACATTATAATATATAATATATATATACATTCCTATTCAGTATAAGAGAATGTATGTAACATAATAATTATTAGATAAATAATGTTCTTTCTCTTTAAAATATTATATCCACTATCATTTAGAGAATCAGAAAAACTTGTTTTCTCATTTTTTATTCAGTCTTAATCAATATGATCATCTGCTCAACATATGCTCAAAAGAACAGCACTGAAATTCTAAAACGTATTAGTTCTAAATATTTGTTCTTTAACATTAGTCATAATTGTTATATTTAAATGCATCATATTTGGCCATTTTAAAATTTAAAGTTATAAAGCATATTCTAAAGTAGTTGATTCAGAAAAAGCTGAAAATCCCCCCCTTTTTCTTTTTCCTTTAAAACCAATCAATGAAGAGAGGTCAGCAGTTGATGTTATAAAACATAAAAAAATTAAAAGTCAATGGTGTTTTTCAGTTTGGAAATAAATATATAGACTTAGACTTAGCTGGAAGTTCAGCTGTCTTTGACTCTTAACTTTCCTTCCATTCTTTTAATTTATCATGAAAAAATATGCCCAAAATAATGTTTGAGAGATACTTCATACTTGTGCCCAACTGGTAATAAAAAGACTCTGAAAGATAGTGAGAGTATTGATGTCTCATATTATTGTTGCAGAATGAACTTATAAGGTAGAAGAGTTGTCCCACCTTCTCTGACCCTTCCTGCTTTTCCTGCTGCACTGCAGGATCAAATTCCCTTTTCAGCTCATCTCATGGCTGCATTCATCTGCCTGAGTGTGAGAACACAGAGGGTGACTGATGGCCACACTTCATTTTCCTTTCCTCACCCTTTCCTTTAGTTCCCAAAGAGCTAACACACAGTGCTTTATGGACATGAAAGGTAATAATAAGAAGTTAGGTTTATTAAAGGGGATTATAGATGGATTAGAAAAAGCAAAAACCTGAACTTTTCATTGGACATTTCCCGTAGCCGAGGCTGAAGCTTGTACAGAGTTAACAGTGATACCTTTGTGGGTTTCCCTGGTCACTAACCTTGCTTGCTCTGCCTGCTCTCCAGTAATTCTCTAGGAAATTTCCTCCTTCTTCTAAGGTTCATTTTGTCAATCTTCACTCAGCTTTTGGCAATCTAAGTTTCACAAGATTGTTCAGGGCTAATACTGGTTCCTTAGAGGAGGAACCAATTCATCCTCTTCCTGTTCATTACCTTGAGGTGCAAGCTATGACTTTATTCTTTAGATTTTCCAGGACTCACAGTTTAATCCAACACACACACACACACACACACACACACACACACCACACATACCAGATACCAGATACCAGTAGGCTCCTATAGCCACAGACATTACTGCCAAGCTCTAATTTGCAGGACAAATTCTCTCATAGCCCTGTTCAGATTATGCATTCCACTGTGTAGAAATAGGAAAAGAACTCTTATAATTACTTTTCCTTGGCTACACACTAGGGAAAAATGGGAATTTCCTTGGCACGATCATTATTATTTCCTTACTTGCCTCTTGGGAGGGGTGCACGAGGTCACTTTTTCAGTTACATCCCATTATCCAATACTAAGTTATCATCAATAAGGTATAGGAAGGGAATGAAATAGCTGCATTTTATGTACTACAGAATATATTAGTTAGTGTTATAATAAAGCTAAAACTGCTTGTTAAGTGGTAGATTCACTCCATTAAATAGATAACTGTCTGGGGAGTGCCATTTAATCTGCACAGTAAATGTATGTAATAATGTTCTTTCTTAAGAAAACAAAATTCTTAATAATGTTCTTTCTTAAGAAAACAACATTTTTAATAATGTGTTTTTTTTACTAAAACAAAATGGTAGCAAAACAATGAACTAGATGACACAAGTAAACTATTCTTTGAAGATTACTACAGCATTAAACATTTTTATTTTGGTGAGTGCAAGCAAATAACATGCTGTAATCAGATGTACTGTTATAAAATTGATATGATTGCTTTTTGAGAGTTCAAATATGTTAAATTTGATTTTACAAAGTCATATACACTCAAATACTAAGCTTACTGAGAGAACCTTACTCTCATAATTGTGGAAATCTGGATTTTATGTTTCCTGAATGTGGAAGTAAAAAACTGATAAATAAACTCTTCCTCAGAGTATGCTGTTTTCCTTTTCCTTACTTTTCCTTATGTGTTGAAGTTAAGCCTAGATTAAAGTATTCTATTAGAAAATAGAGAGTTTGGGGGACTTCCTTGGTGGTCCAGTGGTTAAGAATCCACCTTCCAATGCAGGGGACGGGGGTTTGATCCCTGGTCAGGGAATTAAGATCCCACATGCCATGGGGCAACTAGGCCCAAACGCTGCAACTACTGAGGCCACGCGCCACAACTAGAGAGCCCATGCACTCTGGAGCCTGTGCCATAACTATAGAGCCCGTGTGCCACAACTACTGAGCCCACGCACTCTGGAAACCACACACCACAACTAGAGAGAAGCCCATGTGCTGCAACAAAGAGCCCGCACACCAGAACGAAAGATCACGTGTGCCTAAACAAAGACCCCCACAGAGCCAAAAATAAATAAATAAATACATATTTTTTTAAAAAACAGAAAATAGAGAGTTTTAAGGAACGAAACAAATACGATTTTTGACCCGCATTCCTTTTAAGAATGAATATACAATATAAATTCTTACTTTATTATAAATTATACTGGGGGGGCTTCCCTGGTGGTGCAGTGGTTGAGAGTCTGCCTGCCGATGCAGGGGACACAGTTTCGTGCCCCGATCCGGGAAGATTCCACATGCCGCAGAGCGGCTAGGCCCGTGAGCCATGGCCGCTGAGCCTGCACGTCCGGAGCCTGTGCTCCACAACGGGAGAGGCCACAACAGTGAGAGGCCCGCGTGGCGCAAAAAAAAAAAAAAAAATTATACTGGTTAGTCTGTATATTTAATTAAATGTAAACACAAACTATTGTCTCTTATTAAATTCTCAGTGACCAGTAATTTTAAATTATCCTTCTGATCATTATTGCTGACATTATCCATACATTAACAAGTAAAAGTATTACTTATACTATACAAATTTTAAATTCTGAATCAAATAGAAAATTTTCATAACTACAAATTGTGTAAAATTAATAGACTCAATTAGGCTTCAGTTTACTGATCTTGGAAGAAGCAGATGATAATAAAATATAGGGAAATCACCTAATTCTTAAATATTTAACTTAATTCTTCTAGATTCAATTCAAAAGACTGACTACTTGTTAAACAAAAATATTTTATTTTCTCATAGAATCAAAGGGAATTTAGTAGATATTGAAACAGCCACACTGATTTGAGATACACATAAAATGAGATACCTTCAGTAAAGCACATTTCAAAATGTTAATTAATATATATTCATCACCTGTCAGGCTAATCAGAGATCACAAAAAATTTGAATCAAAAAATCATTTATGGGCTTCCCTGGTGGCGCGGTGGTTGGGAGTCCGCCTGCCGATGGGGGGGACATGGGTTCGTGCCCCGGTCCGGGAGGATCCCACGTGCCGCGGAGCGGCTGGGCCCGTGAGCCGTGGCCACTGGGCCTGCGCGTCCGGAGCCTGTGCTCCGCAAGGGTAGAGGCCGCAACAGTGAGGGGCCCGCGTACCGGAAAAAAAAAAAAAAAAAATCATTTATTTTAATACCTATACTTGCCCAGAAAATAAAAAGGCCTAGAGATGAGATAAGTTGTCCAGGGTTTCAAAGGCCATTAATTCACTGAAACTTAGCCCTAGCTGTCTATATCTATTGTAAATAATAATAAATAAAACTACTTAGAAATACTTTACTGTCATTGTAAAAGTAACTAAATAATTTTGTTTATATTATTGGCACCTAAATTTTACTTCTCCTTTTGTTGACTGAAAATATCATGAATAGTTATGATAAAATACACACTTATGAAAGTGTTTATATATGATATAATATTTAAAAGACAAAATATTTCTCATCCATTAAAATGAATTTATAATAGTATTATTTAATTCTCAAAGATCTATTCCTATTTTCTCATTGAATGTACAAGGTAGATTAGCAAACAGATTGAAAATTTAATTCAAAAACATTATTCATGTATTTTAAAGAAGAGAGACAATGGACAAAGAAGGAAATTCTATATATTTACTTTGTGTGTTGAGTAACCCTGAGACAGTCATTTAAACAAACTGGGAATTATAATCTGTATCACTAAATATAGAGTTAGTCTAGATAATTCCTGTGGCTGCCTACATTTCTAAAAGAAATACCAATTTTCCATATATGAAAGAAAATATAATCATATATTTTCACAAATTTTAATTACAAAATTAAGGAAACATATGAAACAAAGCTTGGTAATTTTACTAAAGTGATAAATATAAAATAATTAAAATATTCCAACATATATTACTGATAAATTCTTCACAAATTTGAAATAGGAGGGAACTTTATCACCTAATAAAAGACATCTACAAAAGACCTTCAGCAATCATACTTAAAGTTGAAAGATTGAATGTTTTCTCCTATGATTGAGGAAAAAATATGTGTCTGCTCCTTCCACTTATATTTAACGCTGTCCTAGAGGTTCTCTCAGTGCAAAAAGAGAAGGAAAGGACCTGAAAGTTATACAGATTAGAAATGAAGTCAAAGTGTCTATTTGAAAACAAAGCTATCATACTAATGAATATATGAAAAAAAGGTGCTAGAATTAATAAATGAGTTTTGCAAAGACACAGGATATCATGCCACTATATTATACAAAGCTCAACTGCTTTTAATAAACTAGCTATGAAAAACTGGAAATTAATTTTTTAAGTACCCACAGTAGCAACAAAGAACATGAAATCTGTTAGGGATAAATCTGATAAAAATGTGGAAAATCAGTACACTTAGAATGACAATTTTCATGAGAGATCAAGAAGAAGACTTAAATGAATAGAAAAGTACATAATGTTCAGGAAACAAAACATGGTAATTCTATCAAAATTGGTCTATGGATAGATAAAATGGAAAACAAAATCCCAGGAGACTTTTGAGTTAAGATAAAAAATGTATATGAAGACGAAGAGTATCTAGAATAGCCAAAATCATTTGAATAAAGAGAAGAAAAAAGTTGGGAGACTTACGTCTAGTTTTTAGATGTATTATTAACATAAAGCTATAGAATAAAGACTGAATTCTGTGAGTATAAATATAGACATATAGAACAATGGAATAGAAAAAAAGAGTCAAGAAACAGCATATGTATAAGGTTGATTCATTTTTGATAAAGGTGTTAAGGCCGTACAATGAGGAAAGTACAATCTTTCAACAAATGGTACTGGAACAAACAGATATGCATAGGCAAAATAAATGAGTAAATAAATAAGCTTTAACCATTACTACATGCTACAGACTAAAATTAACTCAAAATGAATTATAGATAAAACTATCAAATTTATGAAAGTAAATATAGAATAAAATTTCACTTACCTTGGGTTGGCAAATCTTAGTTAAATATACTTAAGAAACATCAACTACAGAAGAAAAAAAATCACTGAATTTGTCTTCATAACAATCAAAACTTTTGTTCATTAAAAAACACCACTACAAAAATGAAAAGGCAAGCACAGAATAGGAATACAGTTTAGAACCATATATTCTACAAAGGACATTACCTAGAAACTATAAAAAATCATTTCAACCTAATAATGGAAAGACAAAAAAACTCAATTTTGAAAATGGGCAATAACATGAACAGAAATTTCACTAAAGAAGATATACAAATGACAAATATTCATATGAAAACTGTTCAACACCATTAATCAATAGGGATATGGAAATTAAAACCACAATGAGATACTGCTACAGTCCCACTAGAATGGCTAAAATTACAGATCGACTATACCAAATGTTGACAAAGATACAGAGCAATTGAAATTCACATACACTGCTGATGGCAATACAAAATAGAATAATCACTTTGGAATCAGGTAGTTTCTCAAAAGTTAAACATAGAGCTGCCATACATTTATCCTAGATATTTACACAATAAAAATGAAAGGATGTGCCATACGTAATTTTATACATGAGTGTTTATGTCAGCTTTATTTGTTATAGTCAAAATTTGTGAACAACTCAAAAGCCTATTGACTGGTAAATGGATGAACAAATTGTGGTACACCCATATAATAGAATGGCCCTCAACAATAAAAATGAACCAACTATTGATACTCACAACAAAATGGATAAATCAAAATAGTTATGCTGAGTAAAAGAGGCCAGACAAAAAATATCATATACAAGATTCCACTTATACAAATTCTAGAAAATGCAAAATTATCTACCGTAGCAAAAAGAGAGTCAATGTTTTGTCTGGGGGTGGTGCAGGGCTGGGATGGGGGGGAATGCAAGAAAAAGATTACAAAGGGATACAGAAAAACTTTTGGGGTGATGGATATGTTTATCATCTGGAGTGTAGTAATGTTTTATGGGTATTTAGGTATATTAAAACTCAACAAATCATATATTTAGATATATGCAGTTTAGTCTACACCAATTTTATCTCAATGATGTAAGAATTAACATATTGATTGAAAATATTAGTAATAGACAAGAAACCTCATTTGATAGTGACTGGTAACTATAAGTAAAAATTAATTATAATAAAAATAAATTATCTCAAACCCATGGAAGGTGCAACATGCTGTGAACCTTAATATCAACTATGGACTTTAGGGGATTGTGATGTGTCAGTATTGGTTCATCAGTTGTAACAGATATACCACCTGGTGCAGAATGTTGATAGTGAAGACGGCTGTGCATGTGAAGTGCAGGCGGTTTATGGGAAATCTCTATACCATCTTAATTTTTCTGTGAACCTAAAACAGCTCTAAAAAAATTGTCCAATAAAAATAATAGGTGATCTTAAAAATTAATATACATATATTTATGTACTCATATTTTTCGCTTCACTTGGGCACTAGGAACATGTTTGTTTATTTGTTTGCTTTCTTTACAATGGATACTTATATCCCCCAAATTCCATTTATTCTGATGTGAGATTATTAGTGTTTCCATTAACAACTTTCATTTACCTAGCATAAGATTCTGAGTAATTCAATGTTCAGTTGCAAATATGAAATCCTTCCAAATCTCTTGTGGCTTCTACAGTCAAGTGCAAGCAAGAAAATGTAAATTAGTGTTGATTCAAAATTTATGGACAGTAGGCTCAGTATTCTGGCTAATGAGCCAATGCATCATTTCAGAGAAAGGGTTAGATTTGTGAGAATCTGGCTGAAAGGGGAGGTGAAAGGTCAACAATTGAAGATAGATTCTGACAGCAGCAAACTTTCTGTACTAGCTTTTCCTATGAAGAGTTGACTGAGGCCATCTATTAAGGACACCATTGTAGGAGAATCTTGATTGGTTCAATACATTCTTTATGAAAGTTCTTTAAAATATGTTTAAAAAAATAAAATTAGAAGTAATTTTAAATAAAGTTATTTTATATTAAATAAGTAAACAAAATACAAATACAATGGAAAATATCTCCTTTTCTAAGAATTGTTTTAGATTTAGACGCTTGATGTTTCCTATTTCTCATTTGTTGTAAATGGGTTCAGAAAAGTACTATATACCTGAAAAACATCTCAAAAAATACTCATTTATAATTCCTTTGGCATTGTATTCTAGAAACAAAGTTTCCAATATAATATGAATACTTTATAATTCTCAAAGGAATATTAGTTGCATGCAAAGTTCTTCTGTCATATAATTCAATATGTTGCAAACACACAGAAAAAGAATTGAAGCCACAAAACACAGAATTTGAATAAGATTGGCATGAACAGAAGTGAATAAGATTGACATAAAATAACAGAAGCATTCCTCTTAGAAAAGCTGAATAGAACCCCCCCCACACACACACAATTCCAACAAATTCTGGTTTAGAATATTGTAGGCTGAAAATACTTCTAATTTCTCATGAGAAGTAAACATATACAGAAATAAAATACTACACTGTTACATCTACTTACACGTAAGTAGAGGTAATGCTCCATGTTGCTGGCGGGTCACACACTCTGAGAGCCCATCACTACTTTCTCCCCTGAGACTCTGTGTAGAATATATGACGCTCCCTCCATCACTGCCATATCCAGTACCTGAAAGTCCTTGGAAGGCAGTTTTAATCATTGACAAACTGCTGCCCCCTAACTTCAGCATAAATGCCTGTGGAAATAAATGGTTATACACAGAATAGTAAGATTTTGTTTGCTTTCATTTCAAATTGGGAAGACATGGTTTCTTGCATATTTTTAGTAGAATTTTATAATTCAGAATTGCCTCTGCTTAAAATACCTATTTTTGTTCTTCCTTTCAAATGCTTAAATCACTGACAAGAATAAAAAGGAGACAAATCACATATCACGGAACATGATGAAGTGGTAATTGCCATCTCTTTAAAGACTGCTAGACTAGAAGGAGCAGGTCTGAGGGCAGAGTTATTCAGAAGTGTGTGTTTAAAATCCATGAAGCTGAAAATCTGACATGCTCAGCATCGTAAAATATTCTCAGCTGTCTCTCTCCTCTTTGGCCCCATGTTTCTCAACTTTCACTACAGGAAAGTGATGGGTAGAGGAGGGCAAAACATTCATTTTATTAGAGTTATTTGGGGGGTTATAAAACGGAGGGGGTGGGCTAGAGTAGGCATTAAAACTTTCTTAAACCTAACTTTTATAAATGCATTTTGGTGTTATGTTCACACTCCCTCACAGGATATCTTGGCTTAAAAGGAGGCAGCAGGGGCTCAGTGTTATTTAAACAACAGGAAAGCACATGTGGCATATATATGCCACTCCCTGAATTGAGAACAGAGATGAAGAGGCAGACTCTGTCGACCTCCTAACATGCTGGCTTCTGGGGTACCATTTCCTAAAAGTGATGGCAGGTGGGCCATGCATTTGTGGCAGGTTTCTGGAATTTTCAAGTCATTTGCAGATGGATGATTGGGTGGCTGCACAGGGCAGCTATGAATGAATTTGAACAGCATTTTATCTCATAATATTGGGGAAGACTTTTTAAATAATGTCTGTTCGTTTAAGTGTTATTAAGAGATCTGAAAGGACATTATTTACCATCATAGACATCATATTCTGCCCACTTACAGAGAAGTTCTACACGTCTTTATATTTCACATGTTAGTCACACCTAAAATTTTTATTTCATTGTGTAGTTTTCACAGGAAATCAGTTACCTGGTGTGTATTACTGAATCACATGTGTAAGGTGGTTTAAAGTCGGTTGATTTCTTTGTCATCTGATTTTTTTTCCCATAATTTTGCTCACTGTCTTTTTTAGAGAGGGATATGCAGATGAAATAAAATACACCTCAGATTGACTTTGGGGAGTACTTTAGAATTTTCAATTGTGCTGTCTTGACATCATAATTTTATTAATGTGATCTAAGTTCATAGCAATATCACACGTTAATACCCACCTATTAGTTTGCTGTTGCTGCCATGACAGATTGCTATAAATGAAACAGCTTAAAACAGCCCATTTATTATCTCACAATTGTGTAGGTCAGAAGTCATGGTTCAGAGTTGTTAGGTTGAGTCTCACAAGCTGAGATCAGGCATAGGGAATGCTGTGTTTTTCTCTGGAGATTCCAAGGATGAATCTGCTTCCTAGCTCATTCGGGTTGTTGGCTGAATTCAGTTTCTTGGAATTGTAGGACTGAGGGCTCCGTTTACTTTCTGGCTGTCAGTGTGGGTCCGTTTTGCTCCTAGAGCTGCCCGCATTCATTTTGTATTTTCCAGATAGTCCCAATTCCAGCAACGGCCAGCCAAGTCCCTCTCATAGTTCAAATCTCTCTGACTTCTCTTTCTGAGACATCTGTCTGACATCAGCTAAAGAAAGTTCACTGCTTTTAAGGAATTATGTGAATAAAGATAGGGCCCACCTGGCTCCAAGATAATCTGCTTGTTTTAAGGACAGCACCTTAATTATATCTGCAAAGTCTCCTTTACCACATAACATATTCAGAGGTTCTGGGGATTAGGTCACAAGCATATTTGAAAAGCCACTATTCTGCCTACTACGGTATTAGAGAACATTCTAATCCAAGTCTTAAATGTATCTTGTACATCTACTGTGTAAGCAGTAGGTCCCACTCCACCAGCTTGGACTCTACCTACAGACAGATTTGTTCTTTACATCTAACCATGCATATCCCATCTGCTGCAGTGATGCTTTGTGCTTAGCATTTCAAAGTGAGTCCTCCATAATTCTTGTAGGTTTGTCTGCTGATTTCTCCCCCATCGCTAGTTTGCCTATGTCCAGAGGAGCTTCCAGATTTAGACATCACAGTAGCAGATGCAGACAGTTTCCTAAAATCCCAGGCTTTGATGAGTTTATGTCATTAGCACAGAATATCCATTCCTCTCTTGGACTCCTTTGCGACAGCCTACCATAGTTAGTGGCATTCACATCCTTCAGAGGTTGTAATACCTTGACTTTCAGATAAGAAATGTCTAACAAGCTAATTGCTTTCTTGTCAGTTCCCTTCTTAATTCCTGTGCCAGTTTACCCACTCTCCTCAGCAACCGTCTACATCTCTATTTGGGAAGAAGTGTCTGGTAACTTTCACCATTAGTCTGCTAGTTTTTAATGGCTGTTGTTTGTTTGTTTTTAATACCTCCCTGGGCATTGTTACAACTAGGTACCCTTCTCATTCCTTTTGACACACTATAGAGATTAATGTGGACTCTGTAATGGTGGCAATCTAAGCAGTAACGCAGCTAAATCATAGAAGGACAGGAAAGATATTTGCAATTAGAGAGCCTGTGAAAAGTCTTCTTTCCTAGAGGCGGAAGGTTTTCAGTATCTTGAAGTTCTCTTTTGGCCAAATCTTCTCTCTCCACAATTATTAGCTGGGAATCAGAGAAAGAGAGAAAGACAGAGAGAATCAAATATATACATATATATATATATATATATATATATATATATATATGTGGTTGTAATAGACTGTTATGACTGCCATTTCCAATAAATTCTTTGCAGCAGAAGAGAATAAAGTACATAGATAGAATTATGTGAGTTCTTCCCCGGCTCCATCATGTACCTTCCTTTTTCCACCAATACTTGTTAACTTTTTCTTTTACTGATACATATTTCCTGTGTGATATATAACTTCAGTTATACTAAGTCCCAATCTTTATCTCTCTCCCTTCTGAGCTCAAATCCAGAGACACACACACAGTTTGATAAATTACCATACAAGTTCCCTTGAATGGCATCTTAAGTCCAAAAATAAACCAACATTATCATCATCCCTTCCAAACTATTATCAATCTCTTATTTCCTCTATGAGGTAAGCACCAATATTCCACGCCCAAATCTTTTCACTTCGTTTATTTTTTCCCGTGCCTAAACAGACAATTAGTCATCAACATTACAAATCTATTTAACTAAATATCTCTCAAAAATGCTCCCTCTGCATCCACATTTGTACTGATTAGTCCTTCAGCATTCATTGCCTAGATTATTGCAAGTTTCCTAATTAATATTTCTGTTTCAAAAATTCTCACCTTAATTTCTGATCTTTAAGCTGCCAACAAGATGATGTTCCTAACTTTTAAAAATGTTGCTCTCTTGCTGTGAGTCTCTCAATGGCTCTCTCTGGCTTCAGGGCTCTGTTCTCTGCTTCCCTTTTGAGCATCATTTTAGTTGCTTCCCTCTTTTTCCTGTTTGTGTCACTCTCCATCCTCATAGATTTTGACTCAACACATTTGGAACTTGCCTTGCTTTGTTTTCGACCATGGTTTTAAAAAAGCTACTTTCTTTTCCTTGAACACATTTTCCTCTCCTTTCTCTAGTGCAAGTTTTGCAAAACTAAGACATCACCTTTTTTCAGAAATTCTTACATTTACAATTATCTTTTGTTGCTACTTTAATGACAAAGAGTCTAACGCTCTGGTGGGCAGTGGGAGGAGCATACATGGATAAAGTCATATGTTTTCAACACACAGTAAGCTACATGATAGGTTAGAGAAAAATTCCACACAGCTCCACGTGAAGATATAGGACGAGGGTCAGAGACAGAGCCGTCAGAGAACAAATGACAACTCTCAAACAACTGTTCAGCAGTTTGGTAGGTTAGTCATTCAGTAAAATGCATAAAGTGAAATGGCATTTGGCAAAACGTCCAGCCTCTCTCTATTCAGTAAAAGTACTGAAGCAGAATCACATGTGTCTACTTGGGGCTAGAACTATATCTGATTCTGGTGGAATTTCAGTCAGGAGCAGATATGTTCATACACAACCCCTCTCTAATTTTGGCTCCATACTTGTGAAGACTAAACAATAATTCAAATCATTTAAAAATATATGGAGACGAAAATAACTAAAGACCACTATTATCTCAAGATATAGTCTTACAAGGTAAATGAAGAAGCCAGTTTTCAAACCTGTTTACAAATACAGCAACATGAGGACCCCTCACTTGGGTACATCTTCACCTACTATAAATTTCACATTTGATGCAGGAAAGAAGCATTAAATTAATATTTGACTCCTAGCTCAGCATCATAATAGGCAGGCAATGTCTCTGAACAATCAGAATATCTCTTCAAAATAACTCATTTCTCTTCAATTTTTAAATGAAAACTTGTATATGTAATGCAAAAGATAAATTATACTTTCATTGTACTTTAATGCTTTTCCTCATCCCGACACAGAAACAATAAAAATTACATGAAAGTATTTTTTCTGGGTTGATTCTTGGCAGAGAACTGATTACCTCTTCGTAGGTTAGAATTCCTTAATTGACAATAACTTCCTTAATCTGTGGCATTTTGAGGATATCAGCACCCAGTGGAGCTGTTCTATAGGTATACTTACTTAGTAAATTAGCTAATTAGCTAACTACTTATGTGCAACTAGTGTACTTTTAATATTTATGATAATGAAAGGAATGACAGTGCATTTTAGTCTTTATAAAATGTGGTGTTTTTAATAATAATCATAGGCGATACCAGCAGAGTTTAAACCTCTATATTTCCTTCCATCTTATTTTTGTGTGTATAGTATACATTTAGTTATTCTTTCAGAATGATGTTCAGATTATTTGAGTTGCATTCTAGTATTCTTTCAATTGTCATCACATCAAAATTGTCCGTATCTCTAAATAGTCTTTTTACTTTGAGTCCATTGTAGAAGCAGAATTGCTTTGTGCGCTGTGTAGTCAGATGGCCTGTGTTTACATTTTGACACTGCTGCTCATGTTTTTACCTTGGGTAGATTACTTAATTGATTCTTTCCTCAGATGTGAAATGGGGATTATAATTCAAGCTGCCTCACAGGGTGGTAATGGGAATTAAATGTCTTGATATGTATAAAGTCCTTAGAACATAGCCCAGTACACTTAGCCACTCTTATCATGGTTCCTATGATTTAGGTAATCTTTCTCCTTGAATATCCAGATGACTCCAAACATTGAAATATATTATGAAGTTCGTCTTTTCACAGATGCACTGAATTAACATTACCACAAATGCTTGCTATTACTAAATCTTATGAATGTATTTTTCAAAAATATGTTTATTTATTATGTATTATGTAATATTTTCATATATTTTATTTATATATTGTATTTTCTCTTTCAAGTAACTTTTCATATGCACATGGTACAAAATAAATAATATTGAGGAATTTATAGACTCAACGGGACAGAAGAGTTTGGCCCTTTCTCTTTTCCCCAAAACAGTCCACCTCCCTGGAGGCATCCATTTCACAAACCACTTAAGTGAATTTCCAGTTATTTGAAACATGTGCAAGCATTATGAATTGTTAGAATATGATGTTCATGGGTCTATAGTTTGTTTTTTTCCATTAACTATATCATAGACATGTTTCATGTTAAATCTTATGTTTCTACCTTTTTTAAAAAAAAATGTATGCCTTTGCCCAAATGCTTAGCATTTAATTTTGTTGTTGTTGTTGTTGGTACGCGAGCCTCTCACTGTTGTGGCCTCTCCCGTTGTGGAGCACAGGCTCCAGACGCGCAGGCTCAGCGGCCATGGCTCACGGGCCCAGCCGCTCCGTGGCGTGTGGGATATTCCCGGACCAGGGCACGAACCTGCGTCCTCTGCATTGGCAGGTGGACTCTCAACCACTGCGCCACCAGGGAAGCCCTTAGCATTTAATTTTGATTCATGTCATTTATCCATGATATAACTTCAAGAAATTTTTATAGATAGGACATTAATTAGTAACTTTTCTGAATAAAGGTGTATATGTGATTGTCTTTTTATTATTTTCAGATAAAAACTTAAAAAAAGCAAACAAACATGTATACATAAAAATTTTTGCATCATAGGCAACGTCTATACATCTTACAATGTCTTTTAATGTTTTATATTCCGGAGGAAATTTTTAAAATAATTCATATATATATACACATATATTAATGTATATACACATATATACAGGAATGTGTGTTTACACACATACATATGTGTGTGCATGTTTTGTCTATAGTGTATATGGATATCTTTTCACTAACTTTTCCATTTATTGTGTCTGGCATATGACGAACTTTCTTGATCTATGTATATAGGTATTTTTTCAGTTCCAAAAAGGAAGTTATTTTTTTTCTAATAAAAATTACATTATACTATACATAGACAATCAACACCAACAGAAGACTACTAGAGCTCATCAATGAATTCAGTAAAGTTGCAAAATTAATATATATAAAGCCATCGCATTTCTGTACACTAGCAATGAAGTTTCAGAAAGAGAAATTAAGGAAACAATCCCATTTACCATCACATCAAAAAGAATTAAATACCTAGGAATAAACCTACCTAAGGATGCAAAGACATGCACTCTGAAAACTATGAGACACTAATGAAAGAAACTGAAGATGACCTGACAGATGGAAAGATACACCCTGTTCTTGGGTTGGAAGAATCAGTATTGTTAAAATGAGCATACTACCCAAGGAAGTGTACAGATTCAATGCAAACCTTATCAAAACGCCAGTGACATTTTTCACAGAATTAGAAAAAATAATTTTAAAATTTATATGAAACACAAAAGACCCCAAATAGCCAAAACAATCTTGAGAAAGAAGAACCCTGTCTTCAAACTATACTACATAGCTACAGTAATCGAAACAATATGGTACTGGCACAAAAACAGACATATAGATCAATGGGACAGGATAGAGAGCCCAGAATTAAACCCGGTACTTATGCTCAGTTAAACTATGACAAAAGAAACAAGAATATACAACGAAGAAAACACAGTCTTTTCAATAAGTGGTGCAGGGAAAACTGGAGAGCTACATGAAAAAGAATGAAATTAGAACATTCTCTAACACCATACACAAAAATAAACTCAAAATAGATTAAACACCTAAATGTAAGACCAAATACTATAAAACTCCTAGAGGAAAACATAGGCAGAACACTGACATAAATCGCAGAAATAAGTTTTTGGATCCATCTCCTAAAGTAAAGGAAATAAAAACAAAAATAAACATATGGGACCTATTTAAACTTAAAAGCTTTTGCACAGCAAAGGAAACCATCCACAAAACCAAAAGACAACCTACTGAATGGAAGAAGATATTTGCAAATGATATGACTAATAAGGGATTAATATCCACCATATATAAACAGCTCATACAACTCAATATCAAAAAAAAAAAAAGAAAGAAAGAAAGAAACAACCAGATTAAAAAATGGGCAGAGGAACTGAATACACGTTTTTCCAGAGAGGAAATGAAGATGGCAAACAAGCACATTAAAAGGTGCTCAGCATCACTAATCATCAGGAAAATGCAAATCAAAACCATAATTTGATATCACCTCATACCTGTCAGAATGGCTACCATCAAAAAGAACACACATAAGAAATGTTGGTGAGAATATGGAGAAAATGAAAACCTCCTACACTGTTGGTGGGGATGTAAATTGGTGTAACCACTGTGCAAAACAGTATGAAATTTTCTCAAGAAACTAAAAATAGAAGTACCGTATAACCCAGCAATTCCAGTCCTGGGTATATGTCCAAAAAAAACCCCCAAACCCAAAAATCTTTAATTCAAAGAAATGCATGCACCCTAATGTTCATAGCAGCATTATTTACAATTGCCAAGATATGGAAGCACCTTAAGTGTCCATCAACAGAAGAATGGATAAAGGAAGATATTACATCTTCATATATATAGTACATTATACACATATATATACACATACATACAATGAAATACAACTCAGCCATTAAAAGAATGAAATATTGCCATTTGAAGCAATGGAGGACATTATGCACAGACAGAAAAAGCCAAGTACTATATGATATCACTTATATGTGGAATCTAAAAATATAACAAACGAGTGAATGTAACCAAAAAGAAGCAGACTTACAGATATAGAGAACAAACTAGTGGTTACCAGTGGGGAGTGGGAGGCACAAACTATTGGGTGTAAGATGGGCTCAAGGGTGTATTGTACAACACGGGGAATAGAGCCAGTATTCTGTAATAACAGTAAATGGAAAGTAACCTTCAAAATTATATAAAAAAATAAAAGAAGTAACCATTCTTCATTTTAAAATATCTCATTATTTACTGACAATGCTCACTTGATTGTTCCGGCATCTACTCAAGAACATGAACAGTATCTGTGTGGCCTGCTCTGTGTCCTTCTCTGTACCTCTATTCATTTGCATTTTATTTTTCCTACATCCTTACGAAAACTTTCTCAAGTTTTCTCTCAGCACCTCTCATTAGATTTTTGCATTACCTAGTCTGCTCCTGTTGCCTTAAATACACAGTTGACCCTTGACCAACACAGGAGTTAATCCGTGTATAATTTATAGTTGGCACCTGAATCGTACCCACAGTTCCTCTGCACCTATGGGTTCAAACAACCATGGATTTTGTAGTATTTACTACTGAAAACTATCCATATATAAGTGGGCCCTCAAAGCACAAGCCCGGGTTACTCAAGGGTCAACTGTAGTTTTTAATTCTGCTAATGCTATTTTGCTATTTTGCCTTCATTGTGATCTTTTCTTTCCAAGAGCCTGTCCCTTTGAATCTCATTCAGTTTTACTTTTATTTCACCTTTAAATCCATTCAAAAATACTTTACTCTTCTCACAGCCTTTCATTCTCCTTTGTAGATTTAATATTATTTTGAATTTCATTGACCACCTAAACAGTAACATTTTTTTTCTCTAAAAATAGCTTAAATGTATATTTCTTTTTTGGGGGTATCTTTCCTCTTTGTTTATAGACTATTTTCAAAATCCGGTGTTGGTTTGTTTTGTTGTTGGTCTCGTTCTTCAACATGCTCTTCATAATCCAGGCATCTGTCCTGTGCAGTGAGCACTGGCTAGTGTATAACTCCGACTTGCAGAGAAATAGGTGTATATATTGATGTCCATTCCTCTAATCCTATCTGAGTTTGCCAGGCATTATTCTAACTTTTTTAAGCCATTCCATCTCCAAGGATTCAGTGCACACTTAATATTCCTCTCCCTAAATTCCCAGTTGTTGTCTTTTAAATGTACATTCTGTAAATGGATACAAAAAGATGAGTAGAGAGCAAAGGGAAGAATAGTTTCAACATTTAGGCTACCCTAAAGGCATTTCACCCTGCCCATATTCTGTTCAGTACAGATTCTTGACCTCCTACTTAAAGGAAAAAGAGAGGGAAGGAAACCAATTGCTTATTTTATTAAAAAAACATAAATTGTCCACTGATGTCTTTTCTTGTCAAGCTCAATCAGTGTTATAGTTAGTGGATAATCCCTCTCTGCCAACAAATTGCTTATTGTCTGAGTTTTGGTTTAGATGTCGTTATTTTCACATATTTTAGTAGATGGAGGAAGCTGCTTATCAAATATGTTTCTAGCTACAAGTCTTTATATTTCCTCATTTCTTTACAAATGGCATTTCTGCAGGTGAAAATATGCCTTAAATGTGCACATTAATTATAAAGATTCATTCTTGTTTCAGAAATGCACTTCCTGGCAGCCCTTTTGGATGACTTGTCCTCGCAGATTTCTGTTTTTATAAAATCAAATATTCTCTAGAAAGCATTGTAGCTGGCCCTCCATAAATGTGAGGGTGACCCTTAGAAAAAGCCTTATATAGCTCTGAGTGTTTTTAATAAAGACATGCTTTAACAATAGCTATTCAGGTCCCAGAAGCCTCTGTGGCATTCTAGTGGCCCAAAAGGATTAACATGCCTCCATGATTCCCTTCTAGTGACATTTAGTGTATTTAGCCTGAAAAGCTAATCAATCATGCCTTATGAGATATGACATTTAAACAGTAGTTTGGCTAAGAATATAATTCAGTATATTTAAGTGAATAAAAGTTGTGAGAATGATTAACATGGAAATTGTCTAGAAGGAGGAAGCAGCTAGTTAAGTACCATGGGGTTAGTTATGCATATAGTTAGATCAACAGTGTTGTTATAGGGAAATACATCATTGCAATTTACATACATCAGAATATTTAAAGGAACTGGAAATACCAGTTAGGGAAAATCACCTAAAATAAGCGAACTAAAAGGAGATATATGGAATCTGAGCTGAACATCATATGAGATTCATCTGCAGAGTAGGTGAGAAAATTATTTGAAATTCAATAATTTTAGAGCCAAGAAGAGCCTGGAAAGCAATATTCCAAGAAGACTTAGATGACCTGACTATTCATTTTTGAATCAAATCCATGTTGTTAATTAATAGTGACAAATGTTGAATATGATTTGTCATTAAAACAAATAGAGACAAAAGATTTCTACAAGAGTAGAAGACTTTTGTTAAGGAAATGTTTGCATTTGCATTTAATTTCCCAGCTGTATTTTCACATCAGTGAGAGGATGACAAAAAAAAAGTGATATTAACATTTCTGGGAACTAATCTCAGGCACCCACATAGTCCTTAGAAGCTAGGCATGTTATTCCAGAGAAATGAAAGTAAAAGACAGCTTCAAGTATTTTTTTCATTTATATTTGCATTCACATTATGTATAAGATGTTACCACACTCTAATTATAATTTAATTCACCAGATATCCTTTGTGCCTTTTTAAAAATTCAATGACTTTGACCCCTGGCTCACCAGTATAATGATACCTGATTATGCTTCTTTAGACTCTTTGCAAACTGTTTTAAAATTCACTCACTACTTTTTGTATAATCTTTACCAAAGGGAGAGTTTGAACATTTTCTATGAAGGAGCTTCATCCCAAAGATAAGCTTGTCTGCATGTGATGGTGTTTTAAATTTTTTTTCCTCACTTTATTTTTCTGGCACAGTGTATTGTAATCGTACTTTACAAGGTGATAGTCTTCAAAATGTGATTCTGGGAGACCTTGCCTTACAAGGAAAGCTCCGAGGTGTTACAGGGAGTGAGGGAAAAACCTGGCATGTGGCACTTGGACTTCCACTTCCTAACTCAACATAAGCAGCTCAGATTTTAACCATTAAATTTCCAGAGTTTTATTTTTGATGTCACTATAGATGAAGGTTTGTCTATGAATCATTGGTGTCAATATTTCCCAAATGCAAACTGTGGATTTCTAGTGGCTTCCAAAGGTACTTCAAAGAGTGTTGACTCAGTTACTCCTTTTTAAAGCAAAACTATAGTAACTAATTTGAATAGCAAGTAAACATCTGTGTCGGCGGAAATAAAATAAGCATATAGGGATACAGATCTCCCTTCAGATTTTTACTTGGTAGAGTATAGCTGCCGTAGTGCTAATGCTTTAATGTGCTTTTATTTATAGATGCATATTGTATAATTTACACCTTAAGAACCATAATTTAGAGATGGGGAATATAGGAAATACTAACTTTGAGATAAAACATTTAATGAGGAACATAAAAATGATAATAATTCGGTCAAATTTCCCCAAGATGCTGCTCATAGATTAGTAAAAGACATTAATCTAAATGAATTCCTTACTGAGTGTATAAAGATATCTCTAAGACTTCAAATATTGTTGATAATAAAATAAAAATTTGGTAAAGATTATTTTCAATTTCCCTTTTCAGTTATGGAATTATAGATCAGTCAAATCTACTATACTTGAAGAAAAGTGTTTTAAAACAACAGCAAGAATTTTCCAAAATTTGTATCATTTTTTATAAATAAGATATGGCAGTTATTTTAACAGTATACCAGTTGATTTTTAAAAGCACAATATGCAGTGATTTCAAATATCAGGTAATAAATGTCTGTTTTTCTCTGCTAGATGCCATAACACATAATAAAAGTCTGTAATACTTGAAATTAATATTTCCCAGATCAAACTGATATAATACATACTTTGTATTTCATTCGTCAAATAAATTATTTTAAAAATGATTTAAGTAACTATGTAACCTATCAAATGGGAAAAATTGATGTCTTTACATATATAAATATATAATTGGTTAAATACTTTTACCTATACAGAAATATAATAAGCATATTTTTCTCATAATTACATCCTTATCAGGAAATAATTTAACAAAATGCCAGACAATACATATATTTTGCTTACAATAAAAAACAGACTTTTAAACTTCATGTTAAATTAAAAGAATTACACAGTTTTATATAAAAATCATTTTTAACAGCCCACATATCACATATCACAAGAGATTCCCTTAAGTGGACTCCCTTTGCACAATTCTAAGAATCTTGGAACCCAATTCTCTGAAGAGGTCAATCTTGTTTACTTGACCCTATGGGGGGTTTTGAGGTGGAGATAATGGAAAATGTATTCATTTACACATTTACGCAAGAGGTATGCTTTTGATGTTATGTCTGTCTACTTTGAGGCTCTGTCCACTGGTGCATAAACCAGAGTGGGTGAGGCCTGCTGTTAACACGAAGCTCTACATGAACAAACACAAGTTACTGCCCTAAAGTCAGTAGTAGTTTCTCATAATGGAGGAAGTGCTTGCCTTTCCTACTGAAACACTCAGCTGTAGAAGCTCCACGGTTTGACTCAACACAGTTTAAATATTTGTTTAGGAGATGAAATCTCTAAAGAAAACATGACCTGCCAATTTCCATTAATAAAAAGGCCATTTAGCTTCTCAGTGTGAAAAATGGACATTCAGGTCATGTCACTACATTCATGTCTTAACCAAGCATCAAAAATTCTACTAAAGGCAATTTTCCAAAACAAAAGGAAAGTCTGTTCCAAAAAAGTGAATTTCAATATCAGATAAAAATAAAGACAATATTCGCAGTTTTAACCAGGTAGTTTTTCTCTATTCTAGCCATAAAAATGTTCAAACCATTTTGAAGTCTGTATTGAAACTGCTACACAGATAGTTTCACCTAACTTCTTCTGTCTATCCTTAATGCTATGACCTGAATAAAATCAGAATTATCTCTTTTCTAGACGAGCAATAAACTCCTCATTCACTCATTCAGTTAACAAAGACTGTATATCAGTCACTTGGCACTGAGGACAAAAAAGTAAATAAAATACGTAGTCTCAAAGAGCTTCCGTTATCTTGGGAGGGGGTGAAAAAGAAAGAGTGTCATTAGGAGATTAACAGACATTGTGTTATGTAGAAACCTGATAAGAATTTTGGCTTTGATTCCAAATGTGGTAAGAAGCCAGTTATTTACTTTTTAATGCATTTTTTCTGATGGCTGAGTAGAGAAGTCTACTGAATAAGAGGGAAAGATTGGAAGTGGTGGGCTGGAAGGTAGTTTTGGCTCTGGTCCAGGCTGGAGATTATTCAGATACACATTTCATAATATATTTCATAGTTAGAGCATATCTTTTGATCAGGTATCGAGCGGATGAGAATGGAAAATCAAGGATGACTCAGAATTTTTCTCAGAACACTTGGACTCATGGGTTATTGCTTCCCTAGATGGGGGAAGGCTATGGGAGGAGTGAATTTGGTATATGTTATGTTTAGGTACCTGTAGACATTCAAGTAGAAACGTTAAGTTGGCACTTAGAAGAGAGAGTGACATTGGAAGTACAAATAGGTGGTACTTTAGACCATGGAGAGTGAGTAGCTCGCATATTAGGGTGAATATTCTGCACCCTGCTGTCTAAGTCAGGAAGGTGGAACATCCAGCAAAAAAGGTGAGAACAAGTAGCCAGTGAAACTGGAAACAACAACAAAACAATTGCAAAACGTGTTATTTGAGAAGCCAAATGAAGAGACTATTTCAATAAGGAGAGAAGGATCAACTGTTACCAAATATTTGGGCACCAGACAAAAGGATTTTGACTGGTCCTATATCATCACTTTCCCATAATTCAGCCTAATGCCCTTCCTGCACTTCGGTTTCTATTTGCACATGGAGGGAGAAACCTACATACATGTTAAATGTCTCACAAGCGTTAGGTTCTCAGTGCATTTTTTTCCCTTTTCTCCACCATCCTACTCCTTAAGATATTTGTTTCTCATGGTAGCAATTCTGGCTATATTCATAATATAACTACATTAAGTATTTTAAAGAATAAAAAATTATTAGTTGTTTAAACTTTTTATTTAGCCTGTTTTACTATGAAATATTGTTACTATATAATTAGTCAAACCATTAAATTTATTATATTAGCTTCAAACCTAGAATGAAAAAGATATATTTAAATTGACATTGAAATTATGAGTCTTATACCTAGTACGCATTGGCCATTTTTGCCAAAAAAAAAAGTCCCAACTCTTCTACTTAAATAAAGCTGCATCTTTTTGCCTCTATAATCAACAAAGCACAAATCAAACTTTATTTCTCCCTGGGCAGAAAGTATGGCTTGTCTCTAAAACAAATACATATTAGAGCTGATATTTTTCTGTTTCCTTGTTTCTGGAAGAGACTGGTTAGTATGTAAAGGTGACTTTGAAATAACTACAAAACTAAGCAGATGACACAGTCAGGCTGAGGGCAGGAAGCGAGAATCCAGTCAACAGCACAGCAAATCCTACTGACAGAGTGATCATTCATTACAGGCGGCAGGCGAGTGGATTAGAAGATCTGTTAGAGGATTAGGAGATTTGAATCCCATGTTTTGTCTTTTCCCTTTTTATTCCTCACTATAGCCCTCATTGTGTATATTGTTTATGAAATGTTTTATGTCTGAACATTAAGTAGAGAATGAATGTGGAAATAAGTAAGATGCAGTTCACTTTTAGCTGAGAAAATAGGACTCAGAATGTAAAGTTCTTAAATTGCATTCTGGTTCTGAGTAAATTGAATAAGGATTTCAGGTTGTGATTTACATGCTCTTTGTGTGAGAATGTGTCATGTGGTGACCTCAGACCATTTCACACACTTTAATGAATGTGTATCTGGCCCCTGGGTCCCCCCTTTGGATGGGAAGCTCCTGAAACAGATTTTCCCAAAGAATGTTTTGGGAATAAAGGCAATTTTTAAAAGTAGGAATGCAAGTGACCAACCAATAGGAAACACTCTTCATCTCTCTAGTCAATAGAGAAAGAAAATTTGAAATGATGAGATTGTTTTAAATATTTACAAATACAATAGGTTGAAAAAAGTGGCAGCACAATTCCCACAAGTTTATGGATAAAAGTTATCCCTTTGGAGTGTAAAAGGACATACTTTGGGGGAGCAATCTAGCATTAAAATTCAAAAAGTTAAAATACATACCCTTTAATAAACATTCCAGGTCTAAGTACAGAAAATGTAAAATAATACAAACCGCATCAAAAGTGAACTAAATAAAGTATACAAAAAAACAAAGGCTATCGTAAATGAAAATGTATTTACATGACATTATGCCTGTTTTTGTAATGTTAGGAGAAAAAGTAAATTATGAAACGCAACGGAGAGAATAATATAAGTAATGGAAAATTTTAAACATCTGTGGAGATGTAGGGACGAGTGTGTGTGTGTGTGTTTTAAATGGATAATCAAATGTTTTCATCACTTTTTTTGTGGTATTTCAGGTGATAAGTACTCTTTCATTCTTTTTATAAGGTGGGCATTATTTTTACACTTGGATAGAATTTATCAGGTGTTTTCTAATATAATTTAAGGGTATTCTGTAAAAGAAAACATTGAAAGTTATGGTGAATATTACTTTTCAAAGTAATGTCACAGAGCAAAGAAACACATTTGACCTTATATTACCTAATTTTTCCTTAAAGTACTTACCTAAGAAACGCCAGTTGACAGAAACAGTGATACTGCGTGTGGTCTGAGAAGCTCTCTTTGAAGCTTTCACACTTCAACTGTTTGTGCAAGGACACCTCCACACACCCAGTCAGAACTCCTAATAACATGCACGTGGGTAAAATACATTTGGGTGCTTTGGGTTTTTTCCCTCATATTATTAATTATTATTATTCATAATTTACTGTTCAGTTATTTCTCATTTACAACAATTTGACCAATTTGACCAGTTCCAGGGAACTGCTCTTTTGCCCACTCTTAGTGTCTGGGGCATATAATAACTCGGGTCTGAACATCACATTCTTCCTCCACAGTGACGGAACATGACTTGGTAAGGACC
Organism: Lipotes vexillifer; assembly: GCF_000442215.2. NCBI lineage: Eukaryota > Metazoa > Chordata > Mammalia > Artiodactyla > Lipotidae > Lipotes > Lipotes vexillifer. Next base: position 911,843 of record NW_006799183.1, on the reverse strand, counting down.
AATGACACTTGAGGTTTTGCCTCTGTCTTTGTTATTTGGTCTTTGGTGATTTATTTTGCACCCTTGGGAGAAAGGCAAGGATTCTGAGGAATCCTCTAACACTAAGAATACCATTGGCCTGGAGCTACTGATATGGCCTGATAATGCAGATAATACAGCAAAAGCGAGAGCCATAAGATGGAATAAACCTGGTTTGATAACATGGTTTGGAACCTTTGAATAAGTAACATCTAAAGCCAGACCAGATGTAGTCCTGACCTGCCTTGTAGAAAGCACTTATTCCCAATTTTGTCCAAGCCATTTTGAGCTAGGTTTGCTATTTAACTATACTGGTATGCTAATGTTCTTAAAATTACCAAATAATTATCATTTATTCATATATTCTAAAAAATATATGTCATAAAAATTTTTGAAATAAATAATATGGAAATGATCTCTACTCTGTCACTATTATTCCCTTTAAAAAACTTAATGTTGTTTTCTATTTCCTGTTCCACTCTAAAAGCTCAAGAATATATCAATAAAATATAATCAGTTTTTACTTTCTGATTCAATATTATCATCATTTATAGCATATATATTTAAGAATTTACTGTATCTCTTATTGAGTTCTTATTTTTTCTGAACACATATTCCGAGAAGACTTTTAAATAAATAGAAGCTAGTATAGTTTAAATAATTCTGTTGATGATGCAATTAGATTATATTAAAAATAGTATGTGTTCCTCAAATTTAACACTTCTGTGGGTTTCATATTTTCATTGTTTTATTTGAGTACAACTCTGCATTAAGGATGGAGCAGTGTTATTTTATTAAACATTGAGTGCAAACGTAAACTATCAAACAAGAACCTCTTATTTTAGGTAAATTCGAAGTAAAAGAAGAAATACAGTGCAGAAGGTTAATTTATTCTATATAAGCATAAGCTTTGAGGGGTCTGCACTTTTCTGAAGTAGACAAAGGTGAAAAAAATGTAATAGAGAAGAAATCTAGACAGGTTACAGGTGAGATAAGATTTACAGTCTTTTCTTTGCCTCTGAATTTGGGAAGAGGACCTGGGTAATTTCTGGGCTGAAGTTTTAATGGAGATAGGCAATGTCTAACCTACCTTTACATGGCAGTAAGATGTGCTCACTTGAACTTTCTATAATCTGGAATTTTGTGGGCAGGTATTAGAGTTCTACAACTGATAAACTGTACCTTTACTAAACTTAGAAGATGTTTTGGTGGAGGGAATAAATATCTATTAGTTCCTGATGCTTGTTCCTCTTTTTATATTTTTCTGTTTCAGTGTTATTGGGTTTAGATGCCAAGCATCAATGAAAAAAGGCATTGTCTAGAGAGCAAATTTTGTCAAAGATTTTTTATCTACTCCCTTTGTGCTGTGGAACATATTCTCTTATTTTACTTCACCATTAAATGATGATTAGTAATGGTTGTTTTCCATTATGTTATAAAATTAAATTTACGAACAGGAGAACAGAATGTGTTAGCAAATTAAATGTTTTCCTATATCACTATATTTGGCAGAATGATTGAAGTAACAACATTTTGTGAGGAAACTTTGAAGTAAATTTTGGAATAGACATATTAAATGGTTTCATTTTCATTAATAAGCTGTGTTAATTTATATAGAAATATTATACGTAGTACATACTTCAATATTTATTCTTTAAAATTTTTTATCCTATTGAGACATTGTAGCATAATGAATGACATAAAATTTTAAGCTTTAATCATATTCTCTCCTTTCCAACTCATACATCTTTGTATCTTCTAATAAATGTGTCATAATAATTTTTACGTTTGTTAACAAAATAACTTAGTCATTAACCATATAAACATCATTTCTTAATAATGCGTGTCATGTTTCTACAATAGTAATTTGGCCAGGAAACCAGATTTAAAATTCATTTCAGTACTGTGTTGTTCTGACTTGTGAAAATTAAATTTCTTGCTAAAGAAGTGAAAAGTACAGGTAACTATTATTAGCTAATTATAATCAATTTACTATTATTATTATTTATTATTTGTAGTAACTATAATCAATTTTTCTAGAAAGGTATTTCTCTCTGAACAAATTAATTTATAGAAAGAAACATATTAATTTTTTGCTGTGATGATTTTTTGCTTAAATACATTAGAATAGGTATACAGTAAGATAATTTATATTATAGCACTAATTACAATCTGTATAAAAGTAATGTTAATTTAAGAATCAATGATCAATAACTGTGTGTGCAAATTTTTTACTATTACTCATATCTCTTTTCAGTGAAAGATTGTCCTAATAGCTGGGTGATGTTGGCAATGAGATGATTTCAATTTGCAAAGATTAGTTTTGAGAAACTCGTTCACAATATAGGATTTGGACTGCTCTTTATTAATTTAAATAAGTTTATTAATTTAAATAAGCTAGTTCATCCAGATTTATCTCTTTTAGGTAGTGATAATTGTGATGTTCCAAAAATTCATTAAATATACATTTTCTCATTTTAACTTTAAAAATCACTTTTGTTAAAACAGTGGAAATATTTATAAACCATATTTAATCTACAAAAATATTATTTTAAATGATTAATACAGTCAGAAAAATAAAAGCAGAAAAGACACCTCAGTATTAGCAAATACCCTGTAATATCTCCTATAATTTTCTTCTCTTTTTTACAGTAAGAGGTATTTTATTTTATTTTTTCATAGGTAAGAAGTGGGTTTATTAGAGAGATGCACATTTCCTAGACAGAATGCAATCCATCTCAAAAGGTGAGAGTGCCAGTAAGAGGTATTTTAGTGGAAAAAGCATTAGATTGACAATTGGACATTTAGTTTCTAATATTTTTCTAGTACTAATTACGTCTGCAAGCTGGAATAAGTCAATAACATATTTAGATATAAACTCCATTCTCAATAAAAAACTATTAAATGATGATACATTATTTTGTTCCTAAGGTAAGATAATTTTATTAAATAACATGATGAAAAATAATAATGATCATATATTTTCTATGTATAAAATTAAATAATTATCGTCTACTTCCACACAGCTGCTTATTGTGAGCTCTTTACACTTACTATAAGCTAATACATGCTCTCTTCTTAAACTACTGTATTTACCTAATGTGTTTTATAGATGTTGGCAGTTAAGTCTCCACAGGTGCCATAGAATAAGGCTTTTTGCTTCAAGCGGTGTTACCTGAGCTCAGGGCTGGTTTTGACCCTCAGGAAATGGAGGATAAGTCCATCACATAGAGACCACCAGGAACAAACCTGAAGTGAAACAAATTGAGGTTTATTAACCTGTTGCAACAGGGAGAACATAGGAAAGTCAGAATACCATGACAAAATAGACAGCCTGGGGGCCTAAACAATAGAAATGTATTTTCTCACAGTTCCAGAGGCTAGAAATCCAAGATCAAGGTGCAGGCCTTTATGGTTTCTCTGGTCTCTTTCCTTGTCTGCAGATGGCTCCCTCTCACTGTGTCCTCACACAGTTGTCACTCTGTTTACATTCATCCCTGGCATCTCTTTGTGTAAGGACACCAAGTTATATTGGATCAGGGCCCCTCCTTAGTGGCCTCATTTCACCATATTTACCCACTTTAAAAGCCCTATCTCCAAATAAACTTACATTTTGAGGTCCTGGGGTTTAGGGCTTCAACATATGCAGTGAGGATGCAATTCGGTCCACAACAACTATGTCCTGGGGTTTAGGGCTTCAACATATGCAGTGAGGATGCAATTCAGTCCACAACAACTATGTATCAGTCATTTTTCTGAGGAAGGACTAGAGGAAGTTCAATGTTGTATTTGTTTCTGTCATAAAGCAAGGGAGGCTTAGCAATCAGTTGAGTTAATAATCTTTTCAGTGGAAGCCAGAGCAGCAAAGTATCTCTAGAGACATCAGTGATGTGATAGGAGAAATCACTCAGTAGGAAGTGGCTGTGTCAGCATCCAACAGGTGGCCTGGGGAAAAGTGTTTGTTATCTTTGGGGTGAGTCACATCCATGGATGTTATCTAGTCTGATATTTAGCAGGGTTGATTTTATTCTCTCCTTCTAGGATGTCACAAGAAATAAAGGGCAGAAGGTAGAAAATTGTGAGTTCTCTCTAAAGACATGCCCTGGAGTGGGCACTTCTTTTGGGGGGATAAGTATATGGCTGCTTGCAGATAAATGGCCATTAAAAAATCCCTGTGCCCATGGGACCCTCCTAAAGGTCCCCATGACCAAGCTTCATGACATCACTGTGTAATGCAGGCATCAAATGCAGGCACACTAAACTTTCATCTGATTTGAAAAGATTTTTAAAGTTTAATGTGGTTTTACTTGCACTTTGAGCGTCCTAAAAGAATTAATTCCAAAGCCATAGAATAGCTTAGATTTAATATTGTAAATCGAAGGATATTATTAATGATTTAAGTAGGAGAATGTCGTGGTCAGTTTTTCAAAACTTCACAAGTACCATCCGTGTCAGAACATATTTGTGCCTACTTGGAACCATATTTAAATATGTACTAAGGAATCACATTACATAATATACTATGATATAAATAACCCACATAATATCTTTTAAATAGTATATCAATGTAATTAAGTGCATTAACATATTTGTATGTAGGTGATGCGTGTATAGTATCAATCTAATCACACACTGTTACCGAGTCCAAGCTCACTCTGCTCGCCACAGGACAGGACGATAAATAGGAGATGAGGCGTTGAGGCAGGGAAGACGACTTTATTTGGAAAGTCCGGAGACCGAGAAGATGGCAGACTGAAGTCTCAAAATAACCATCTTATCGGGGTTTGGATGCCAGTTTCTTTTATAGCACAGAGAGGCAGAGGAGATGAGGAAGTAAAGTGAAAAGGCCGTAAGTTCTGCAAATGTCCCCTGGAATGGCCAGCCTCGGGGAGGGGATGTGTTAATTTCCTCTTTCTTGCAGCCGTCCACAGGTGGACAGAGTCCGGATGCCTCCCGGAACAAAGGCGCTTTGGTTTAACATTCAGGCAGAGGGGCAGGGTTCCCCGAGGTAGGCCGTTATGTATAGACAGTACCCTTTCAGTGAACAAAAGCAGCAGAAAGCAAAGTTTAAAGTAAAAGAAACAGATCCAGTGTGGCTCTTCCCTGTTAAAACACCACTACCACTACTTCTTATGCTAACATCAAAACATAAATGAAACCATTTTTGAACTGTTTCATAACGGTTCAAACAGTTCAAACATAGTTTGAATATCATGTTTGAATGAATCACTTAACAACAGTTTAAGTAAAATCAGTTGCTCCTTAGCTACATGCATCTATAATAAAATCTTTAAATTATATTTTGAATAAGAAAGAAAATACGGAGAATTTCTTAGAACATTACCATTTGTGAGTATGAATGGTCATTACAAAAACACAGTGATATTGTTTGTAAAAGTCACACCTTGTTTTGACTAAAACTTGTCCCAATTTTATGGTAGATAATAAATCTATAATTTGCTGGTTTCTTCTCAATTCTTGTAATCAGATATTAAAATATTTCTGGGTTTTCTTGGGGGAAAAAATCAATAGCTTCAGTTTTACTTGTGAAAGTTACTTTGGGAAAATGTTTTAATATATATTTAATATTTTTTCTAAGTGAGAATGACATTTATGACATTTAAGGAAATGCAAAATATTAATTTCAGTGAATTTTAAGTATCTTGGAATCTTTGTCACCCATATGAACAGAAATTAAACTCATTGGTAACAAATATTATCTCAACATAGTACATATTATTGTTTTTTCTTTTTTTGATGCTTTGATGCATCAAAATGTGCATATATGCATATGATGAAATACTCATTAAACTTGATGCATAGTCTGTAGATTAAAGGATGCTTTTTGTGGTTTTAAAATGTGACTGCTTTTAAATTACATTCTATAGTGGCAAAGCAAATGAACACAAGCTTAATTCAGTCTCAGTTTCAGATAGAAAGAATATGCCTCCATAAAGTTTATTCGTTTAGAATTTTACCATTATTTTTGAGGAAACAGTGAACTAGAACTTAAAAAGAGATAAGAAGCTCCAAATTACAACATTGTTAATAGAATTTGTAATTGAATATGTAACTGAAACACACATTTTAAGTACAAATCTTTCTCTTTTAATCATGTCATAATTAGCAGCATGTTACATGCTTTATAAAAATATGGGCATATAAATGTACAAATTAACATAAATTTATATAATTGTATTCTACAGAAATTCAGCATTTTATGTACCACAAAAGAAATGGACAAAGTTTTGTTCATTCTGTATATATTAAATGTGAGTTTACTAATGAGTTTCTTGTAGCTTATTTTTCTATTACAGGAGATTCCAAGTTACCACAGAAAACAGGCTGTTACTTGGGAAACACAGTGCACATCTTCTAGAAAACCCAAGGGGTGAAGGTTAGGGAGAGAAAGAAAGCAGACTGCTTTGGTCTTGTTTATGAGCTGAGAACTTTATCCTTTCTTGTGACTAGCACTAAATAGTGCACATTAAGTGTTCAACAAATGTTTAATATTGCATAAGAGTGAAAATCTTTATATAAGCAAACTATATAGAATATTTTCTTTTTTATCTATATATCATAGGCATGATTTTAAATAAAAACTTAAAAACATTTAACACTTTTGTTTTTGGCACATTTAAATTTCAAAATTATATGGGTGAAAAGAAAAATAGAAATCATAACTCCTTTATTCTGAAAATAAAGAAACAAGGATTTTAGATAGTATATGATGTATTGAAATTAGTCAGCTAGTTAAGGACAGGCACAAAATTTAAAATCAAGTTTCCTGTTTATTTTACTGTTCCTCATGCTTTTCATATTTCTTTCTTGCTCTTTGGAGCTTTAAACTGTTGCATCAAATTACTTTTCTTCTTCAGTTTCTCTCTCTCTTACGCCTCACTCCCCTCCAAATTTTATTACTTCTGTGAACTTCAATTTTTAGACCTTCTTATTGACCATTGTTTTTCAATACTGGTTCCAAAGTGCCCTCCAGAATGTCATGGAAGATGGTGGAGCAGGAAGCTCCAGGAAATGGCCCCTTCACTGAAACAACTATTGGGCTAATAGTTCAATAAGAATTGTCAAAGTCAACTATCAGGATTCTGGATTCTAGTGGAACAATTGTAGTGCCCAGGAGAGTGCATGAGGAATAAAGAGGCCGGTAAAATTTGAGGAATTTTAGCATTTCATATAACAGCTACCATCCCTATTCCCAAGCTTCATGCAGCCAACTCTGGGGATGGTTGCATACATTGCTGATGTGGCTTGTTGGTGCCTGGTTGGACAATATGGACTTTATCCTATAGATATCAGGGTTGCATGTTAATTTGTCTGTTGGTTTGCTGGGGAACTGGTGCAGAGTTTGGCTCAAATGGCTTCCCAGGTAGCATTTGTAAAAAAATAATTTAAAGAAAAACATCTTTTTTTAATTTTATATTGGGCCCAGGCATTTAAGGAAATCACTGTAAGGTCATTAGATGACTGTAGAGATAACAGAACAAAGATTTCAGTGATTATACATGACAAGGAATACAGTCTTTGCAAAAATAAAAGTAAAAAAACTTACAAAAGTCACTAAACAAATGAACAACTTGCAGCCCTCAACAAGTAACATCAATAATCTCTGGGGAGGGAGGATAATTTGATTTCCAGAGTCAACCCATTACAATATTAAAAATGTCCAATTCTCTTTTTTTTTTTTTTAACATCTTTATTGGGGTATAATTGCTTTACAATGGTGTGTTAGTTTCTGCTTTATAACAGAGTGAGTCAGTTATACATATATATATGTTCCCATATCTCTTCCCTCTTTGTCTCCCTCCCTCCCACCCTCCCTATCCCACCCCTCCAGACAGCCACAAAGAACCGAGCCGGTTTCCCTGTGCCATGCGGCTGCTTCCCACTGGCTATCTACCTTACGTTTGTTAGTATATATATGTCCATGTCTCTCTCTCGCCCTAACACACCTCACCCTTCCCCCTCCCCATATCCTCAAGTCTGTTCTCCAGTAGGTCTCTGTCTTTATTCCTGTTTTACCCCTAGGTTCTTCATAACATTTTTTTTTCTTAAATTCCATATATATGTGTTAGCATACGGTATTTGTCCTTCTCTTTCTGACTTACTTCACTCCGTATGACAGACTCTAGATCTATCCACCTCATTACAAATAGCTCAATTTCGTTTCTTTTTATGGCTGAGTAATATTCCATTGTATATATGTGCCACATCTTCTTTATCCATTCATCCGACGGCGGGCACTTAGGTTGTTTCCATCTCCGGGCTATTGTAAATAGAGCTGCAATGAACATTTTGGTACATGACTCTTTCTGAATTCTGGTTTCCTCAGGGTATATACCTAGTAGTGGGATTGCTGGGTCATATGGTAGTTCTATTTGTAGTTTTTTAAGGAACCTCCATACTGTTCTCCATAGTGGCTGAACCAATTCACATTCCCACCAGCAGTGCAAGAGTGTTCCCTTTTCTCCACACCCTCTCCAGCATTTATTGTTTCTAGATTTTTTGATGATGGCCATTCTGACTGGTGTGAGATGATATCTCATTGTAGTTTTGATTTGCATTTCTCTAATGATTAATGATGTTGAGCATTCTTTCATGTGTTTGTTGGCAGTCTGTATATCTTCTTTGGAGAAATGTCTATTTAGGTCTTCTGCCCATTTTTGGATTGGGTTGTTTATTTTTTTGTTATTGAGCTGCATGAGCTGCCTGTAAATTTTAGAGATTAATCCTTTGTCAGTTGATTCATTTGCAAATATTTTCTCCCATTCTGAGGGCTGTCTTTTGGTCTTGTTTATGGTTTCCTTTGCTGTGCAAAAGCTTTGAAGTTTCATTAGGTCCCATTTGTTTATTTTTGTTTTTATCTCCATTACTCTAGGAGATGGGTCAAGAAGGATCTTGCTGTGATTTATGTCATAGAGTGTTCTGCCTATGTTTTCCTCTAAGAGTTTGATAGTTTCTGGCCTTACATTTAGGTCTTTAATCCATTTTGAGCTTATTTTTGTGTATGGTGTTAGGGAGTGATCTAATCTCATACTTTTACATGTACCTATCCAATTTTCCCAGCACCACTTATTGAAGAGGCTGTCCTTTCTCCACTGTATATTCCTGCCACCTTTATCAAAGATAAGGTGACCATATGTGCATGGGTTTATCTCTGGGCTTTCTATCCTATTCCATTGATCTATCTTTCTGTTTTTGTGCCAGTACCATACTGTCTTGATTACTGTAGCTTTGTAGTATAGTCTGAAGTCAGGCAGCCTGATTCCTCCAGCTCCATTTTTTGTTCTCAAGATTGCTTTGGCTATTCGGGGTCTTTTGTGTTTCCATACAAATTGTGAAATTTTTTGTTCTAGTTCTGTGAAAAATGCCAGTGGTAGTTTGATAGGGATTGCATTGAATCTATAGATTGCTTTGGGAAGTAGAGTCATTTTCACAATGTTGATTCTTCCAATCCAAGAACATGGTATATCTCTCCATCTGTTTGTATCATCTTTAATTTCTTTCATCAGTGTCTTATAATTTTCTGCATACAGGTCTTTTGTCTCCTTAGGTAGGTTTATTCCTAGATATTTTATTCTTTTTGTTGCAATGGTAAATGGGAGTGTTTTCTTGATTTCACTTTCAGATTTTTCATCATTAGTATATAGGAATGCCAGAGATTTCTGTGCATTAATTTTGTATCCTGCTACTTTACCAAATTCATTGATTAGCTCTAGTAGTTTTCTGGTAGCATCTTTAGGATTCTCTATGTATAGTATCATGTCATCTGCAAACAGTGACAGCTTTACTTCTTCTTTTCCGATTTGGATTCCTTTTATTTCCTTTTCTTCTCTGATTGCTGTGGCTAAAACTTCCAAAACTATGTTGAATAAGAGTGGTGAGAGTGGGCAACCTTGTCTTGTTCCTGACCTTAGTGGAAATGCTTTCAGTTTTTCGCCATTGAGGATGATGTTGGCTGTGGGCTTGTCATATACGGCCTTTATTATATTGAGGAAAGTTCCCTCTACACCTACTTTCTGCAGGGTTTTTATCATAAATGGGTGTTGAATTTTGTCAAAAGCTTTCTCTGCATCTATTGAGATGATCATATGGTTTTTCTCCTTCAATTTGTTAATATGGTTAATCACATTGATAGATTTGCGTATATTGAAGAATCCTTGCATTCCTGGAATAAACCCCACTTGATCATGGTGTATGATCCTTTTAATGTGCTGTTGGATTCTGTTTGCTAGTATTTTGTTGAGGATTTTTGCATCTATGTTCATCAGTGATATTGGCCTGTAGTTTTCTTTCTTTGTGACATCCTTGTCTGGTTTTGGTATCAAGGTGATGGTGGCCTCGTAGAATGAGTTTGGGAGTGTTCCTCCCTCTGCTATATTTTGGAAGAGTTTGAGAAGAATAGGTGTTAGCTCTTCTCTAAATGTTTGATAGAATTCGCCTGTGAAGCCATCTGGTCCTGGGCTTTTGTTTGTTGGAAGATTTTTAATCACAGTTTCAATTTCAGTGTTTGTGATTGGTCTGTTCATATTTTCTATTTCTTCCTGATTCAGTCTTGGCAGTTTGTGCATTTCTAAGAATTTGTCCATTTCTTCCAGATTGTCCATTTTATTGGCATAGAGTTGCTTGTAGTAATCCCTCATGATTTTTTGTATTTCTGCAGTGTCAGTTGTTACTTCTCCTTTTTCATTTCTGATTCTATTGATTTGAGTCTTCTCCCTTATTTTCTTGATGAGTCTGGCTAATGGTTTATCAATTTTGTTAATCTTCTCAAAGAACCAGCTTTTAGTTTTATTGATCTTTGCTATTGTTTCCTTCATTTCTTTTTCATTTATTTCTGATCTGATTTTTATGATTTCTTTCCTTCTGCTAACTCTGGGGTTTTTTTGTTCTTCTTTCTCTAATTGCTTGAGGTGCAAGGTTAGGTTGTTTATTCGAGATGTTTCCTGCTTCTTAAGGTGGGCTTGTATTGCTATAAACTTCCCTCTTAGAACTGCTTTTGCTGCATCCCATAGGTTTTGGGTCGTTGTATCTCCATTGTCATTTGTTTCTAGGTATTTTTTAATTTCCTCTTTGATTTCTTCAGTGATCACTTCGTTACTAAGTAGTGTATTGTTTAGCCTCCATGTGTTTGTATTTTTTACTGCTCTTTTCCTATAATTGATATCTAATCTCATGGCGTTGTGGTCGGAAAAGATACTTGATATAATTTCAATTTTCTTAAATTTACCAAGGCTTGATTTGTGACCCAAGATATGATCTATCCTGGAGAATGTTCCATGAGCACTTGAGAAAAATGTGTATTCTGTTGTTTTTGGATGGAGTGTCCTATAAATATCAATTAAGTCCATCCTGTTTAATGTATCATTTAAAGCTTGTGTTTCCTTATTTATTTTCATTTTGGATGATCTGTCCATTGGTGAAAGTGGGGTGTTGAAGTCCCCTACTATGAATGTGTTACTGTCGATTTCCCCTTTTATGGCTGCATGGTTGTTAGTATTTGCCTTATGTATTGAGGTGCTCCTATGTTGGGGGCATAAGTATTTACAATTGTTATATCTTCTTCTTGGATCGATCCCTTAATCATTATGTAGTGTCCTTCTTTGTCTCTTCTGATAGTCCTTATTTTAAAGTCTATTTTGTCTGATATGAGAATTGCTACTCCAGCTTTCTTTTGGTTTCCATTTGCATGGAATATCTTTTTCCATCCCCTTACTTTCAGTCTGTATGTGTCTCTAGGTCTGAAGTGGGTCTCTTGTAGACAGCATATATATGGGTCTTGTTTTTGTATCCATTCAGCCAATCTGTGTCTTTTGGTGGGAGCATTTAGTCCATTTACATTTAAGGTAATTATCGATATGTATGTTCCTATTCCCATTTTCTAAATTGTTTTGGGTTCGTTATTATAGGACTTTTCCTTCTCTTGTGTTTTTGTCTAGAGCAGTTCCTTTAGCATTTGTTGTAAAGCTGGTTTGGTGGTGCTGAACTCTCTCAGCTTTTGCTTGTCTGTAAAGGTTTTAATTTCTCCATCAAATCTGAATGAGATCCTTGCTGGGTAGAGTAATCTTGGTTGCAGGTTTTTCTCCTTCATCACTTTCAGTATGTCCTGCCACTCCCTTCTGGCTTGTAGAGTTTCTGCTGAGAGATCAGCTGTTAACCTTATGGGGATTCCCTTGTGTGTTATTTGTTGTTTTTCCCTTGCTGCTTTTAATATGCTTTCTTTGTATTTAGTTTTTGACAGTTTGATTAATATGTGTCTTGGCGTATTTCTCCTTGAATTTATCCTGTATGGGACTCTCTGTGCTTCCTGGACTTGATTAACGATTTCCTTTCCCATATTAGGGAAGTTTTCAACTATAATCTCTTCAAATATTTTCTCAGTCCCTTTCTTTTTCTCTTCTTCTTCTGGAACCCCTATAATTCGAATGTTGGTGCGTTTAATGTTGTCCCAGAGGTCTCTGAGACTGTCCTCAGTTCTTTTCATTCTTTTTTCTTTATTCTGCTCTGCAGTAGTTATTTCCACTATTTTATCTTCCAGGTCACTTATCCGTTCTTCTGCCTCATTTATTCTGCTATTGATCCCATCTAGAGTATTTTTCATTTCATTTATTGTGTTGTTCATCATTGTCTGTTTCATCTTTATTTCTTCTAGGTCCTTGTTAACTGCTTCTTGCATTTTGTCCATTCTATTTCCAAGATTTTGGATCATCTTTACTATCATTATTCTGAACTCTTTTTCAGGTAGACTGCCTATTTCCTCTTCATTTGTTAGGTCTGGTGGGTTTTTATCTTGCTCCTTCATCTGCTGTGTGTTTTTCTGTCTTCTCATTTTGCTTATCTTACTGTGATTGGGTTCACCTTTTTGCAGGCTGCAAGTTCGTAGCTCCCGTTGTTTTTGATGTCTGTCTCCAGTGGCTAAGGTTGGTTCAGTGGGTTGTGTAGGCTTCCTGGTGGAGGGGACTAGTGGCTGTGTTGTGGTGTATGAGGCTAGATCTTGTCTCTCTAGTGGGCAGGTCCACGTCTGGTGGTGTGTTTTGGGGTGTCTGTGGACTTATTATGATTTTAGGCAGCCTCTCTGCTAGTGGGTGGGGTTGTGTTCCTGTTTTGCTATATGGTTGGCATAGGTTGTCCAGCACTGTAGCTTGCTGGTCGTTGAGTGAAGCTGGGTGCTGGTGTTGAGATGGAGATCTCTGGGAGATTTTCGCCGTTTGATATTATGTGGGGCTGGGAGGTCTCTTCTTGACGAGTGTTCTGAAGTTGGCTCTCCCACCTCAGAGGCAGAGTCCTGACTCCTGGCTGGAGCAGCAAGAGCCTTTCATCCACTCAGCTTCCCAGGCCAAGGGTGCAGCGCGGGCGAGGACGGGACGCTGAAGGTAGCTGTCACGGCTGGGGGTGTGGGTACTCGTACCAGGCGCTCACCCCGTTGTTCACCGAGGGCTGTCCTGAGCCAGCCTTCCGCGGGAAGGGAGGATAATTTGATTTCCAGAGTCAACCCATTACAATATTAAAAATGTCCAATTCTCAACAAAAAATTTTAAAGCATCCAAATAAAACAAAAAAGAAAACAAACAAACAAAAAACCCCGAAAAAACCCAAAACAGCAAATTTGAAGATAGGGCAATTGAAATCGGTCTTTGGAGGAAAACAAGTTTTTAAAAGAATGAAGACAAATGAACAGAGCCTAAGGCACCAAGAAATATACGAAAATAGAAATTATGGGAATTGCAGAAAGAGAAGAGAAAGAGAAAAGGAGCAGAAAATATATTTAAAGAAATAATGTCTGAAAACTTCCCAAATTTGAAGAAATATATGAATTTGCATATCCAAGAAGCTGAATGAACTCCAAGCAAGGTACAAAAAGAGATCTACACCAAAACACATTATAATCAAACCTTTGAAAGACAGAGAGAGAGAGAATCTTTAAAAAGTGCAAAAAAAGAAGTTATCATGTACAGAGGTTACTCATCAGCTGATTCCTCATCAGAAAGTATGGCAGCAGTAGGATGATACATCTAAGTGCTCAAGAAAAGAAACCCTGTAAAATAAGAATTCTATAAGAGGCAAAGTTATCATTCAAAAATGAGGGGAAAATTAAGACCCTCCCAGATAAACAAAAACTGTGGCCATTTGGCATCTGCTCCACAATAAATGATAAAGGGACTCCTTCAGCCCGAACAGGACACTGTAGCCATGCAAAGACACAAAGGTCACTGGGAAAGATATATAAATATTTATTTATTCATAAATAAATATAAAAAGTAGAATTATTTTATTTTTGGTGTCTATTCTTTTAGTTTCCTAAATTATTTAAAAGACAGATGCATGAAGCAGTAAGTGTAAATCTATGTTACTAGATAGAGAATGTGTAAATATGCAGTTTTTGGCAATAAAAGCATAAAAGGATGGGGGGAAAGACTTGGATAGGAATAGAGTTAATTTATGATATTGAAACTAAGTTGGTATCAATTCAAATTTATTGCTATAAATGTAAGATATTCTTTGTAATCACCAATATAACCATTAACAGAATATATTTTAGAAAACACACCAAAGAGAATGAGCAGGGGTCAAAATAATTCACAGCAAAAACTGAACTAAAAACAAGAAAGATAGTAATGGAAGAAATGAAGAATAAAAATGGTGTAAGAAATACAGAAAGCAATTAGTACTTTAGAAGCAGTCCTTCCTTATCAGTAATTACTTTAAATGAAAGTGGACTAAACTCTCAAAGGCAGAGGTGATTGACAGAACGGATTAAAAAAACATAATCAACTCTGTATTGTTTACAAGAGACTCACTGTAAATTCAATAACAAATAGGCTGAAAGTTAAATGGAAAAATAATGTTTCATGTAAGTAGTAACGAAAAGAGAGCTGAAAGACTATACTAATATTAGACAAAATAGACTTTACGTTAAAACGTGTCATGAGAGATAAGGAAGGGCATTATATACTAATGTGTCAATTCATCAAGAAGAAATAACAATTATAAATAAATTATATATATATATATATATATATATATATACAATAAACCTCAAAATATATGAAGCAAATACTGACAGAGTTGAAGAAAGAAATAGTTATGCAACAGATGTCTACAGTATTGTTGGAAACTCTACAATAATACAGTTGGAAGCAGTATATTAGTTGAAGACGTCAAATCTCAATGGAATAAAGCTAGAAATCAATAAAAGAAGGAAAACTAAATTCACAAATACACAAAAATTTTAATATAAAACTTTAAAACAACAAATAGTTTAAAGAAGAAATCACTAGAGAATAAGAAAATATTTTGAGATGCCTGGAAGCAAAAACACAACATACCAAAAGCTGTAGTATGTAGTAAAAAAAAGCACTCAGTGGGAAATTTATAGTTCTAAATATCTACATTTAAAAAGGAGAAAAGTCTCTAATTACTAACTGTACACCATAAGAAAGTAGGGACAGATGAGCAAACTATAACTAAAGCAAGATAAGGAAGGCAGTAATAAAGATTGAAGAGATGAATGAAATAGAGAATAGCAAAACAATAGAGAGAATTAATGAAACCAACAGTTGGTTCTTTGAAAAGATCAGTAAATTAAACGAAGTTTTATTTAGATTGACTAAGAAAAGATGAGAAAATATGCAAACTAAAATAAGAAATGAAAATAGAGACATTACTACGAACTTTACAGGGATGAAAAATGCTACTGTAGAATACTAGGAGCCCTTGCTTGCCAACAAAGTAGATAATTTAAATGAAATGGACAAATGCCTAGAAATACACATATTACTAAAATTAGTCCAAGAAGAAATGGGATATCCCAACAGACATATAATAAGAAAAGATATTGGATCCGCAATCATAAACCCCCAACAATGAAATTCCAAAAACAGATGTGTTTACTGGTGAATTTTACAAATCATTAAAAGGAGAATTATCACCAATCCTACTCAAACACTTACCAAAAATATAAAAGGAGGAGCACGTCCTTACAAGTTCTATCAGGACAGCATTATCTGATGATGAAGCCAGATAAAAATGTCAAGAGGAAAGACAGCTATAGACCAAAGTCCTTTATGAATATTGACAGGAAAACTCTCAGTAAAATACTAGCAAACCAGATCCAACATATTAAAATGATTATACACCATGACAAATGGGATTTATCTCAGGAATGCAAGGGTACTATATTCATTTGCTAGAGCTACCATAATGAAATATCACAGACTGGTTAATTAACAAATTCATGTTTTCACAGTTCTGGAGGCAGGAAGTCCAAGGTCAAAGTGCCAGCAAATTTGGTTTCCTCTGAGGCCTTTCTTCTTGGGCTTTTGCTGTTCTTACAGGCTTTTTGATGTGGTTTTTCCTCTGTGCAGGTGCATACCTGGTGTCTCTCTGTGTACCCTAATTTCCTTTTCTTATAGGGACAGCAGTCAGATCGTATTAGGGTACACCCTAAAGGCCTCATTTTAACTTAATTACCTCTTTAAAGGCTCTATCTCCAAATACAGTCCCATTCTGAGATACTGAGGGTAAAGTCTTCTAGATATAAACTTAGAGGAGATATAATTCAGCCCCAAACAGGTGATTCAACATAAGAAAATCAATCAATGTAATACACCACATTAACAGAATGAAAGAAATAAAAAAACAAAACAATCTCCACATCTCAACAAATGTGGGCAAAGCATTTGATAAAATTCAGCATTCTTTCATGATAAAAATACTCACCAAACTAGGAATCGATGGAACTTCCTTTACATGACAAAGAGCATTTAAGAAAATCACATAGCTACAATCATATGCAATGGTGAAAATTGAAAGCTTTCCCCCTAAGCTCATGAAGAAGACAAAAATGCCCATTGTCACCACTGATATTTTGAGATACTATGATCTTATCTAGAAAACGTTTTAAGGAATCACAAAAAATTACTAGAGCTAATTAACAAATTCAGCAAAATTGCCTGTTAAAAGATCAATACACAGAAATTAGATGTGTTCCTCTGTCCCATCAGTGAACAATCCAAGCAGTAAATTAAGAATATAATTCCATTTATGATATCATCTAAAAGAGTAAAATATCTAGGAAATAATTTTAACCAAAGATCTGAAAGACTTGTGCATTGAAAACTATAGAACAATACCAAAAGAAATTAAAGACTTTAGTAAATGAAAAGACATCCCTTATTCTTGGATTGCAATTCCTATCATAATTCCAGTGCCCTTTTTTTTTTAATTTTTCAGAAATAGAACCGTCAAAGTTCCCCCAATAGCAAAAACAGTGTTGAGAAAGAAAAACAGTGTGAGTCTTTAGAAGACTCACACTTCTCAGTTTCAAAAGTTTCACGAATCAAAATAGTGTGGTATTGGCATAAGGATAAATATATGGACCAACACATTAAAATTAAAAGTCCTGAAATAAACCCAAACCTCTATGACCAATTCATTTTGGACAAGTGTGCCAAGACCATTCAATGGGGGAAAGAATCATGTCAACACACGGTGCTGGGACAACTGGATAGGCACATGTGAAAGAATGAAGTTGGACAGTGTACCTCATTCTATACATAAAAATTGACTCAAAATGGGTCAATGGGCTAAACATAAGATCTAGAACTCTAAAACTATTAGAAGAAAACATAAGGGGAAATCTTCATGGCATTGAATTTCACAGTGTATTCTTTCATTTCACACACGCACACAGAACCATGAGCAAAACAGAAAAAATAGATGTCTTTAAAAATTAAAAACTTTTATTCGTCAAACAACATTATTAAGAAGGTAAAAAGACAACCTGTAGAAAGTGAGAACAATTTTTCAAGTGATGAATCTGGTACAAGTTTTGCATCTAGAATATATAAATAACTCTTATGACTCAACAACAGAAAGACAAGAAAAACTATTAAAAATGGGCAAAGTACTTGAATAGGCATTTACTCAAAGAACATATGAAGATGGCCAACAGCATATCAAAATATCTGCAGCATCAGTTGTCATTAAGGAAGTTCAATTCAAAACCACAGTGATGTAACACTTCATACTATGATGGTTATAGTTAAAAACCAGAAAGGTGTTGGAGAAGATGTAGAGAAATAGGAATCCTGCTACATTGTTGTAAAAATGTAAAATGGTACAGCCACTGCAGAATAGAGTTTGGTGGATCCTCAAAAAGTTAAGCCTGGAATTATCATATGACCCATTAATTTCACTCCTAGGTAGACACTCCAAAGAACTGAAAATAGGTACTCAAACAGATTTTGTTCATGGGCATTGGTAGCAACACTATTCACAATAGCCGAAAGGTGGAAACAAACCAAATGTTGCGCTATGAGTGAATGGATAAAGGAATTGTATATCCATGCGATAGAATATTTTTCAAACTTAAAAATAAATGAAATACTGATACATTTTACAATCTGGATGAATCTCAAAAACACAATGATAACTGAAATAAGCTAGACAAAAAGGTCACATATTAAATGACTCTTTTTGTATGAAACACCCAAATTTGTAGACACAGAAAGCAGATTAGTGGTTGCCAGAGAATGAGGGAAAGGAGGAATAAGATACGGAGTGTTCTGGGGAGATAAAAAATTTTGGAGCAACAGAGACATGGTAGTTGCACAACATTATGAATGCACTAAATGCATTGAATTGTATACTTTAAAATGTTTAATTGTATGTTGTGTGAATATTATCTCAGTTTAAAAAATAAGCCCTCTAGAATTGTGCTGTTGAATAGAACTCTAATGTCAGGCACGTGTGTAATTTTAGATTTTCTAGTAGCTATGTGAAAAATATAAAACAGAACAAATAAGATTTAATTTAAAATATGTTTTATTAAATCAATATATCAAAACATTATTTTAATGTATGGTAAATATAAAGATTGTTAATAAGATCTTTTGGGTTTTTGTACTGCCTATAATAGAGTGTGTATTTGATACAGCTCATCACAAGTCAAACTAGCCATGTTACAAATTCTCAGTGATCACACCTGCCTGCTACCTTTGTCATAGAGTGTGCCACATTAAAAACTAAAGGACCTTTCCATAAAACTCAACAAAAGTCACCTTCTTAAAAACTGAAAAAAATATTCTTATAGAGTTTATTCTGTATAGAGTTCATTATGATTGGAGGAAGAAAAGTCTGTCCTATCCTAAGCAAGTGAAGAGGACTTTCTCAAGCAAACATTTTTTAATTTTACTCAAAATAGTTGCTCCTATTGTGTAGTCTTAACTTATAAAATACTTAAAAGGAAATAATATATACAGAATATATATATAGCTGTGTATAGTGATGTAAATCCTTCCCAACAAAATCCAGTGCTGCATGAAATGAAGTTGTTCATGACTTCAAGTAATTTGTTTACTTTGAAATTAACTAACCATAATAGGGCTAATAAAATCAGTAAGAGACAAGGATAGAAAAAGTCAATTATTATTTGCAAATGATGTAATTGTATATCTAGGAAACCTAGATCTCAAGGTTTAATTGAGATCTCAATAGATCTCAATTAAAAAGCACTATAATTGAGAAATCTTTTGGATTCAGGAGGAGTACTCAAGCAGGACTACTCCTGATTCCATCAATAAACCTTTAGAAAATACAATGAAAGATGACATTCACTGTAGCAACTGTATATTTAACTTACCCATAAAAATGTATCAGCTGCAAGAGGAAAAACCCTTTAGAATTATAAGTACATAAGAATTTGTCTGTAAATGGGAAGTCATAACATTTTTGAAAGATGTGACAAAGTAAAAATGGCAAGCTGAGTGACGTGTAAGAAGTCCAAATACTCACTGATTACTGTTCTGTAAGAAAGCCAAAGGCCAAGGTGGTGAGAGAATGGTCCTGTGGAAGAGCACTGATGCACATGCCCCATTGACATGTGAGCAGAGACTCTTGGAACTTTCTAGTCTAGCACACTGAGCAGCAGAATACAACAAAGTGAATGGCATAGAAAAGAATAATTAAGTGGTTGAGTTGAGGCTGAAATACTGACCTACAGAATCATGAGTGAACACAATGTTTTTCTTTTAAGTCATTAAGTTTTAAGATAGTTTGTTATGCCAAAAAAAAGTATTGTTATAAGGAAGGGTTTAACTAATGAATTTAATGCATTCCAGTATCAATCCAAATATGACTACTTTTCAAAAATAAGATTAAAACTGGGTACGGAATTTCCAGAAAGGCTCATTTCTCTCATTCCACTTTCTTCCTTTCAGTTTGTGTAGAATGTTAAGACTGTGTAATAGTTATTTTGGATCAAGAGGTAGCTTTGAGGATGGAAAACAGGAGGAGTGAAAAAGAGAGAAGAATCCTAGCTTTCTAGTGATATTGTCAAGCCACCAATTCTAGACTTCTCCCCAGTACCTGAGAAAGAATAAAATCTTTTGTGTTTACACTATTCAAAGTGATATGAAAGTTTCAGTGATTAACTATTTGAAAATAGTATGCATTCTTACGATCTTAACTCATATCTTAGGGGAAGGTTAATGTAAAATGGCTCCGAATGATAAAAAGAAATAAGTGAACTAACAGAAAATAATAAATACATTTTAGTCACAGGTTCTGGAAAGCTTTGTGAAAGAACACTAATGGAACAAATACCGAAGCATGTTTGTTAAATTGAACTGCACATAATTAAATATGACTCCATAGCATAAACTGCCATAAAAAAGTATTTGTGACATATATGGCAGATAAATAAATGTTAAACATTGTACAAAATCATGATGAATTTAGTATACATTTATTTCACCATTAGCATGTCATTATACTTTTAGTTTGCTTCAAATATTTCATTGTTATAAATAATTACGAAAAAGCAAATTAAATTGAGGCACACATTTTTACTTCTTTAATTGCCAAAGTGTGTCTGTGTGTGTGTATGTGTGCTGCTTAGTGATAATACATAATGTTGGCAGGGGCATTCTTAGTCCAAATTATTAGATTGAAAATTGGTATTCATTTTGACAGCTCAAATATCAAATATGAATGAAAATTTTAAATTTGTTTCACATATTCTAAGGATTTATTCTAAAAATAAACAGTTTGTTAAAAAAGAGTGTGTAATGTATACAAGATATGATTCATTTAGAATAAATAGTAATGGAGATCGAAATGACCATGATACCAAAATGATGAGACTGATTAAATAAATTATAAATATTTTACATCTACATAATGTAAAACAGTGTAATTACTAAAAATAATAAAGAAGTATGGGTAACAATATAAAAATATGCCTAACATATAATTGAGAAAAAGGATATAAATCTACAGATACAACATTATACTTGTATGTCTCATGTTACCATATATATGCATATGTTTATATAATAATGTTTTATATATATATACACAGAAGAATACATACACACATATTTATCAAAATTTAGATCTTACTATATAATTATTTGATATGTACATAAAAATATTTCAGGAGAATTATGGGAGACCTGTATTATATAATATGTAGGGCTTCTTTTCTGGTTATTTTCCCCCAAATATTACAAAATTGCATATTAAGTGTGTTTAATATGTAACATTAAAATGTAGAAGTAATATCAGATTTGTATGTATATATACACATACATATAAGAGTTGGACAATTCATTTTTCTTTTGTAAAGCAATTTAACAATATGTACCAAGAATTTTAAGAAATATTTTAAATTTTGACCTTTGAATTTCTCTTTTGAAATTAGGACAAGATAATATAAAATAAGGGGGAAAGTATATAATCATTAACATGTATATTATTGTATTGTGTTTGTTACACTAAAAAGAAAAATTAAATTATATCTAGTCCACATGATAAAATCTAGTCATTTTTTAAATGATGATTTTGAATGAGAAATCAGTTCTTGTGCAAATTCTGATCATCATCAGGGCTAATAATCATCTGTCATGGACAGTTTTACTAGTAGCTCCTGTACAGCCTCTTCTGATTGGTCAGTGCCAATGTGATACTTTATGAGGTACTTCTGTTTACAAGGATGGAAAATAAACATAAACGTCTTGAAACGCACAAACATCCATCCATTCATTGAAAAGTAGCTTGAAAAATGGTACCAAAATGCTTCTGATATGTGCTAGATTGTTTCCTAATTCGATTTTATATTTCTCATATTTTCTGTGATATAGTTTTTTGTTATTGCAGATTTCACTTTTATAAAAGAGAAAACCAAAAAAAAGCAATGGCATCAAAGTGTTTGCAATACCAATATTTACACATTTTTAGTGGAATCATTTCTATTTTATGAAGATCAGTTTCAAATCACACACACACACACACACACACACACACACACACACACACACACAAGGCTGTTTTTACTTGATTGACATGACCCAGGGCTGGATTTATCTGCTTCATTAATTGATTTCCATAGTTACTCTCTCATATAATGAAACTTTTTCTTGGACTCTGTAATTCAGTTTGATTTCTGGATGGCATCTACATACTATTACCATTTTCAGTGCTACACTTCACTGAACTGAATGATTTAATGTATTTTTCTTTATGCCAGAGGGCCTTACAAACAGGATAGATTAGAAAGCATGGAATTCAAAGATCTTCCTATTTTCAATCTTTCAGTACTTCCTATTTTTAAGTCTTCATAATGCCACTGTTAGTGTGTTGCCTAAAGTTTTTACTTAATCTTTTATAAATTTCTTGTTTGACAAGATACCTCCTTTTCCAAGGGGAAATTAGAAATACACTTGAAAACATACACTCTATCATAATTTTTTCTCTAAATATTTTCCTTATTTAATTGAAAGAAAAATATTAAATAAAATAATAAAACATAATAAATAAAATAAAAACAAACTCTAACCTCTAAGGAAGGCGGCATAAGTCACACCACTTGGAATGTGAGTGTCTATAGCACATCCTTGCCCTCCCATATGAAGATGCCCGAGAGAGAAAGATGAAAACAAAACAAGCAAAAGCAGAAAAGTTAAAGCTTTAAGGTAGCCCTTCATCAAGCAGATTAAATAATGTCTTCATGTAAAAACCTTAGCAGATGTAAAGCTCAAAGGAGATGGAAGGGTTGAGGAATGAAGAAGTGTCTTGGAGGGACAAAGAACAGCTTAGAATTAGGACACTGTGCACACGAGGTGGGTAGGTGGTTAAACGTTGATCTAATTAAGTAGATTCAGAGCTCAGAATGTGATGTGGCAAGGATAATGTATAACATTACATCTAACTCCATCATATTAACATCTATTTAATTTGTATCTCAAAGCTCTCAGTTCCTAAATTGAAATGTGGATTATATTCATTTTTAGCTCAATATTTTCTCCTTACATAAAAACATATTTATGTGAAGAAAAGTTTTTGAGTTAAAATTGCATCTTTAATATCCTTGATATAATAATGGATTTAACTTTATATCATGTAATTACATTTTGATTCAAAACTAGCTGGAAGAATACAATTAGGAATAAATGTGTAAATATTTGGGCCTTGGTATAATATTATTTTATACTTTCTGGAATATAAGTTCTGTGAGGACAGGACTATTTTTGCCCATTTCAAAAATGTACTTAACACACACATATTACCCAGCAGATCATATGGCTGTGCCCCCTTTCCTGGGAAATAGGAAGGGGTCTTATAGTTTCAAGGTGGAAAATAGAGCTGTAAATAAGGATCAGGGCTGATGTTGTCTTGCATTCTTCTCCTCATCCTGGTGGCACTGAGATCATTAGGGCTGGCGTCAGGTAGTTCCGGAACAGGTTCTGGTGGTCCTTGAAGTTGTCTTTTCATGACCTTCTTTCTGGAATGAAGAATGCTCACAAAGGAAGAGTGCTAGAGAGTGTTGTCTTGGAGAAGTAAACATCAGGTGCATAGTACCACTTTAGCTAGAGGGCAGTCACTATCAGAGTGCAATTATGCAAGAAAGAAAGGGGAGGAAAAACCATCTGTAGGAGACCAGTTGAATGGGAGGAAAGAATAAGGGCTGAATAAGGGCTAACATAATGGGGGTGTCTCAGCTAGTCTCTGCTACAGCAGAACCAGTGTAGCATAATGATAACGAGCCCGTATTTCTGGAGCTGGGGCTGGGGAGTGCTGTATTCCAACCCCAGATCTGCCACTTAATAGTCATATGTCCTTAGGAAAGATACACAGTTGTTCCCTGTTCCAGTGTTCCTAACTTTAAAATGTAATAATCATTGTAACTCATGTGATTTTGGAGGATTAAATGAATAAAACCTAATAAAGCATGAAAAACAGTGTGTAGCACATAGTAAGTACTCAATGTGTGTTAGAAATTATTGTGAAAATCATGTTTTACTGAAATCTTTATTCTTATATATTATTAGTCAGTGTTGTTTATGCTTCCTTTAATTTTCTCATTTTATGCTGTAAGTTTCAATATTTATATTATCCTTGCTTATAACTGTACAACCTTGAATAATTATTTAACCTCTCTAAGATCTAATACCACATCTGTAAAATGAGGATAATAATATTTACTTCAATATTTGAATGTTCAATGCCGAGAAAAGAAGTTAGTACGATGTCTAGCACATACTTAGTGTTCAACAATGTTCAGTCATTACAGTTAATATTGTTGTTTTTAAAGTTTTGTTGTTTGCTAAAAATGGACTCTAGGTGTATGGATCAAAAGCTAATAATACCCTTCATATACTATAACACATATTTCATTTAGAATTTACTTCACAGTCATGTACCAAAATTATTTCCCATGCAGTATATAGTTAATCTCTAAACGGTGTTCTCTAACCAGTACACTTCAACTTGTCTCTTTCTTTCAGCATTCCTTCTGTGTATTACTTTATGTTTATCTAAATTAAATCTCATCCTGTATTGCTGTTTTCCCATTTCTCACTTTTCATCACTTTGAAACTTTTCTCACTTTCCACTGGGTTTGCAGTTTATTTTGAAAATCTATCTGTAGCTCTGATAAATGCACCCTCTTCTTTCTGTTGATCAAATGCAATGATAGACCCCTCTCTGGATTCAGCTTGACTCATATAATTATAGCATTCTTTTTCTATATTTTCAATAATTTATTTCTGTAATTTATATTATCAGTAGTAGTAGTAATAATGATGAAAACAAACTTGAAAGTACTTGGATCTTAGAAACTACAGGGATTGGTTCATTGTTCTTTGTTGCATTTCTCTGAGCCCAAATGCCTAACAAAAGGGGCCAAATATTATTGCAAATAATCTATTTTTCTTGATGAGTGAAAAACAAAACAGCATATTTTAAATTACTCCCTTCAATTGCCCTCATATTCCCTTCCACAAGGAATAAATTTTCATGAGGATAGTTTGGTCACTGGGATTTATATCCAAGTGTGTGGGATATATATACACATATACATAATATATTTATTTAGATTATAAATAGTGTTATATACACTTGGTATATATTACCTATAATAATCCTTATATATATTATACATTTGCATCCAACACAGATATTGACCAATCTGCTTATAAAAATCCATGTTTTCTTTATTATTTGTCTGGCATTAAATTTCAGCCTTCTTAGTCTTAAGAAAACTATAGTGAACACTCCAGATTATTAGTGAAAGGGCACACCCGCTCACTTCTCACGTGGGAGCTGCAGGGACCGGAGATCAGAACTGACACAAGAAAATTTGTAGCTGTTTCTGTTCTGACTCCCCAAGAATACTAATAGGTTCAAGAAGGGAAGTAATGACATTTCCAAATGTACGCTATTAAGAGGCACACATTAAATACTTGTTAACTGATGAATAATAATTTTGAAATAAAGAAAAACAATATATTATAAAGTGGTAGCTATTAATTTCATCTTAGATTACAAATTTTTCCCCAAGATACAATACGTTGTTAATACTTTCTTGCTTTCCCTAACTCCTCCCCTCTCTTTCTCTCTCAATCTCTCTAATTGCCTCCCTTTTGGCTGGCTCTCTATATTTCTCTGTCTATGATTCTGTCTGTCTCTGTCTGCCTGTCTGCCTGTTTCTTTCTCTCTTTCTATTTTTTTCTTATCAGTTGGCAATATATGTCAGTTATATGGTATAAATAAATGAACATTTCTCAAACAACTATATTCTATAGTTTGAAATGAGCATTTTGTAGTTTTTATGATTTTTTATCACATATAATTAACTTACAATATTATATTAGTTTCAGATGTACAATACAGTGATTTGATATTTTTATGTATTGTGAAATGATCAGGATAAGTCTAGTTACTATATAGCTATGATCAAAATTAGGTGTCAGGTATATATAAATTCCCTAAATTGAGACTGATTCTTCATTATGTTTTAAAAGTGATATATAACATTTATAAAATCATATTTTACATGAATAAAAGGAAATTTACATTTATAGATCAATTCAAGAAGAAAAATATAAAGGTGTCTGTTGGATTGACCCCTTTATCATTATGTAATTCTCTCCTTTGTCTTTTATGACAGTCTTTCTTTCAAAGTCTATTTTGTCAGTTATGAGTATAGCTACTACAGCTTTCTTTCCATATTTTTTGCATGGAATATATTTTTCCATCCCTTTACTTTCAGCCTGTGTGTTTTTGTTCCAAAGCTAGTCTCCTGTAAGTAGCATATAGATGGGTTTTCTTTTTTTAAAATCCGTGCATACTCTCTCTGTATTTAGATTGGTGAATTTTGTCCATTTATATATAAAGTATAGTAATTATTGATAGTTAAGCACTTATTGCCACTTTTTAAGTTATTTTCTCTTTGTTTTTTTAGTTCCTATTTTTTCTTTTATTCTTTTTCTCTCTTCCCTTTTGTTTTGGTGGTTTTCTTTATTATTTTGTTTAAATTCCTTTCCCATTTTTTCTTTTGTGTATATTTACTATAGGTTTTTCCCTTGGTGGTACATACAGCATCCTTTGTAATAAGTAGTGTGTTTTAAGTGGTAGCAATTTACATTCATACACATTCCAAAGCTATATCTTTTATCACCCCACCCTTGTTTTATACTTTGATGACACATTTTACAACCTTTTATTTCATGCATCCCTTAACTAAATATTGCAATTTCAGTTTTTACTGCTTTTGTTTTTTAACCTCCATGCTTGCTTTATGAGTAACTGATTCACTATCTTTTTTTTTTTAATTCTTTTGGAGTATCCACCCCTTTACTTACATTATCTATCTGTCCTTGCATGTTGCCTAATCTTTTTTAACACCTTTATTGGAAGATAATTGCTTTACAATGGTGTGTTAGTTTCTGCTGTATAACAAAGTGAATCAGCTATACATATACATACATCCCCATATCTCTGCCCTCTTGTGTGTCCCTCCCACCCATCTATCTGGACACAAAGCACCAAGCTGATCTCCCTGTGCTATGCGGCTGCTTCCCAATAGCTATTTTACATTGGGTAGTTTAAATATGCCAATGCCACTCTCTCAATTTGGCCCATATTACCCGTCCCACTCCCTGTATCTTCAAGTCCATTCTCTATGTCTGTGTCTTTATTCCTGTCCTCCCCTGAGGGTCTTCAGAATCATTTTTTTTTTTTTTTTAGATTCCATATATATGTGTTACCA
>NW_006799183.1:848542-883479 GCF_000442215.2 Lipotes vexillifer | reverse complement strand
GGAGAAATGTCTCTTTAGGTCTTCTGCCCATTTTTGGATTCGGTTGTTGTTTTTTTTTGATACTGAGGTGCATAAAATGCTTGTATATTTTGGAGATTAATCCTTTGTCAGTTGCTTCTTTTGCAGATATTTTCTTCCATTCTGAGGGTTGTCTTTTCATTTTGTTTGTGGTTTCCTTTGCTGTGCAAAAGCATTTAAGTTTCATTAGGTCCCATTTGTTTATGTTTGTTTTTATTTCCATTTCTCTAGGAGGTGGGTCAAAAAGGATCTTGCTGTGATTTATGTCATAGACTGTTCTGCCTATGTTTTCCTCTAAGAGTTTTATAGTGTCTGGCCTTACATTTAGGTCTTTAATCCATTTTGAGTTTATTTTTGTGTATGGTGTTAGGGAGTGTTCTAATTTCATTCTTTTACATGTAGCTCTCCAGCTTTCCAAGTACGACTTATTGAAGAGACTGTCTTTTCTCCATTGTATATTCTTGCCTCCTTTATCAAAAATAAGGTGATCATATGTGCATGGGTTTAACTCTGGGTTTTTTATCCTGTTCCACTTACCTATATTTCTGTTTTTGTGCCAGTACCAGGTTGTCTTGATTACTGTAGATTTGTAGCATAGTCTGAAGTCAGGGACCTGATTCCTCCAGCTCCGTTTTTCTTTCTCAGTATTGATTTGGCTATTTGGGGTCTTTTTTGTTTCCATACAAATTGTGAAATTTTTTGTTCTAGTTCTGTGAAAACTGCCATTGATAGTTTGATAGGGATTGTGTTGAATCTGTAGATTGCTTCGGGTATTATAGTTATTTTCACAATGTTGACAATTTCAATCCAAGGACATTGTATATCTCTCCATCTGTTTGTATTATCTTTAATTTATTTCATCAGTGTCTTATAGTTTTTTGCATAGAGGTCTTTTGTCTCCTTAGGTAGGTTCATTCCTAAGTATTTTATTATTTTTGTTGCAGTGATAAATGAGAGTGTTTCCTTAATTTCTCTTTCAGATTTTTCATCAATACTGTATAGGAATGCAAGAGATTTCTGTGCATTAATTGGGTATCCTGGTACTTTACCAAATTAATTGTTTAGCTCTAGTAGTTTTTTGTTTGTTTGTTTGTTTGTTTTGTTTTTTGTTTTTTGTTTTTTTGCAGTATACGGGCCTCTCACTGTGGTGGCCTCTCCCTTTGCAGAGCACAGGCTCCAGACGCGCAGGCTCAGCGGCCATGGCTCACAGGCCCAGCCACTCCGCGGTATGTGGGATCTTCTCGGACCGGGGCACGAACCCATGTCCTCTGCATCGGCAGGTGGACTCTCAGCCACTGCACCACCAGGGAAGCCCTCTAGTAGTTTTGTGGTAGCATTTTGGGGATTGTCTAGGTATAGTATCATGTTATCTGCAAACAGTGACAGTTTTACTTCTACTTTTCTGATGTAGAATCCTTTTATTTCTTTTTCTTCTCTGATTGCTCTGGCTAAACCTTCCAAAACTATGTTGAATAATAGTGGTGAGCGTGGGCAACCTTGTCTTGTTCCTGATCTTAGTGGAAATGGTTTCAATTTTTCACCATTAAGAATGATGTTGGCTGTAGGTTTGTCATATATAGCCTTTATTATGTTGAGGTATGTTCCCTCTATGCCTACTTTCTTGAGGGTTTTTATCATAAATGGGTGTTGAATATTCTTGAAAGCTTTTTCTACATCTGTTGAGTTGATCATACAGTTTTACTCCTTCAGTTTGTTGATATGGTTTATCCCATTGATTGATTTATGTATATTGAAGAATCCTTGCATTCCTGGGAATAACCCCACTTGATCATGGTGTATGATCCTTTTAATATGCTGCTGGATTCTGTTTGCTAGTATTTTGTTGAGGATTTTTACATCTATGTTCATCAGTGATATTGGCCTGTAGTTTTCTTTCTTTGTGACATCTCTGTCTGGTTTTGGTGTCAGGGTGATGCTGGCCTCGTAGAATGAGTTGGAGAGTGTTCGTCCCTCTGCTATATTTTGGAAGAGTTTGAGAAGAATAGGTGTTAGCTCTTCTCTAAATGTTTGATAGATTTTGCCTGTGAAGCCATCTGGTCCTGGGCTTTTGTTTGTTGGAAGATTTTTAACCACAGTTTCAATATCAGTGCTTGTGATTGGTCTGTTTATATTTTCTGTTTCTTCCTGGTTCTGTCTCAGAAGGTTGTGCTTTTCTAAGAATTTCTCCATTTCTTCCAGGTTGTCCATTTTATTGGCATAGAGTTGCTTGTAGTGATCCCTCATGATCCTTTGTATTTCTGCTGTGTCAGCTGTTACTTCTCCCTTTTCATTTCTAATTCTATTGATTTGAGTCTTCTCCCTTTTTTTCTTGATGAGTCTGGCTAATGGTTTATCAATTTTGTTCATCTTCTCAAAGAACCAGCTTTTAGTTTTATTGATCTTTGCTATTGTTTTCTTCATTTCTTTTTCATTTATTTCTGATCTGATCTTTATGATTTCTTTCCTTCTGCTAACTTTGGGATTTATTGTTCTTCTTTCTCTAACTGCTTTAGGTGTAAGGTTAGGTTGTTTATTTCTGGTGTTTCTTGTTTATTGAGGTGGGATTGTGTTGCTATAAACTTCCCTCTTAGAACTGCTTTTGCTGCATCCCATAAGTTTTGGGTTGCTGTGTTTTCACTGTCATTTGTTTCTAGGTATTTTTTCATTTCCTCTTTGATTTCTTTAGTGATCTCTTGGTTATTTAGTAGTGAATTGTTTAACCTCAATGTTTGCTTATTTTTTACAGAATTTTTCCTGTAATTGATATCTAGTCTCATAGCGTTGTGGTCAGGAAAGATACTTGATACAATTTCAATTTTCTTAAATTTACCAAGGCTTGATTTGTGACCCAAGATATGATCTATCCTGGAGAATGTTCCATGAGCACTTGAGAAAAATGTGTATTCTGTTGTTTTTGGATGTAATGTCCTATAAATATCAATTAAGTCCATCTTGTTTAATGTATCATTTAAAGCTTGTGTTTCCTTATTTATTTTCATTTTGGAAGATCTGTCCATTGGTGAAAGTGGGGTGTTAAAGTCCCCTACTATGATTTTGTTACTGTCAATTTCCCCTTTTATGGCTGTTAGCATTTGCCTTATGTACTGAGGTGCTCCTATGTTGGGTGCATAAATATTTACAATTGTTATGTCTTCATCTTGGATTGATCCCTTGATCATTATGTAGTGTCCTTCTTTGTCTCTTGTAATAGTCTTTATTTTAAAATCTATTTTGTCTGATATGAGAATTGCTATTCCAGCTTCCTTTTGATTTCCATTTGCATGGAACATCTTTTTCCATCCCCTCACGTTCAGTCTGTATGTGTCCCTAGGTCTGAAGTGGGTCTCTTGTAGGCAGCATGTCTACAGGTCTTGTTTTTGTATCCATTCAGCCAGTCTATGTCTTTTGGTTGGAGCACTTAATCCATTTACATTTAAGGTAATTATCGACATGCATGTTCCTATTCCCATTTTCTTAATTGTTTTGGGGTTGTTATTGTAGGTCTTTTCCTTCTCTTGTTTTTCCTGCCTAGAGAAGTTCCTTTAGCATTTGTTGTAAAGCTGTTTTGGTGGTACTGAATTCTCTTAGCTTTTGCTGGTCTGTAAAGGCTTTAATTTCTCTGTCGAATCTGAATGAGATCCTTGCTGGGTAGAGTAATCTTGGTTGTAGGTTTTTCCCTTTCATCACTTTAAATATGTCCTGCCTCTCGCTTCTGGCTTGCAGAGTTTCTGCTGAAAGATCAGCTGTTAACCTTATGGGGATTCCCTTGTATGTTATTTGTTGTTTTTCCCTTTCTGCTTTTAATATTTTTTCTTTGTATTTAATTTTTGGTAGTTTGATTAGTATTTGTCTTGTTGTGTTTCTCCTTGGATTTATCCTGTATGGGACTCTCTGTGCTTCTTGGACTTGATTGACTATTTCCTTTCCCATATTAGGGAAGGTTTCAACTATAATCTCTTCAAATATTTTCTCAGTCCCTTTCTTTTTCTCTTCTTCTCCTGGGACCCCTATAATTCGAATGTTGGTGTGTTTAATGTTGTCCCAGAGGTCTCAGTCTGTTTTCATTTCTTTTCATTCTTTTTTCTTTATTCTGTTCTGCAGCAGTGAATTCCACCATTCTGTCCTCCAGGTCACTTATATGTTCTTCTGCCTCAGTTATTCTGCTATTGATTCCTTCTAGAGAATTTTTAATTTCATTTATTGTGTTGTTCATCATTGTTTGTTTGCTCTTTAGTTCTTCTAGGTCCTTGTTAAATGTTTCTTGTATTTTCTCCATTCTATTTCCAAGATTTTGGATCATGTTTACTATCATTCTGAATTCTTTTTCAGGTAGACTGACTATTTCCTCTTGATTTGTTTGTTCTGGTGGGTTATTACCTTGCTCCTTCATCTGCTGTGTATTTCTCTGTCTTCTCATTTTGCTTAACTTACTGTGTTTGGGGTCTCTGTTTCACAGGCTGCGTGTTCGTAGTTCTCATTGTTTTTCGTGTCTGCTCCAGGTGGCTAAGGTTGGTTCAGTGGGTTGTGTAGGCTTCCTGGTGGAGGGGACTGGTGTCTGTGTTCTGGTGGATGAGGCTGGATCTTGTCTTTCTGGTGGGCAGGCCAGACATACACACTCACAAAAAGAGAACAAGGGAAAAAATATATATATATGTACATAAAATAAAAATGGAAGACAGAAACCAAATCAATAAACAAATCTACCAATGATAATAAGCTCTAAATACTAAACTAAGATAAACATAACCAGAAACAAATTTAATGCAGAAAGCAAACCCTAAGTCTACAGTTGCTTCCCAAATCCACCACCTCAATTTTGCGATGATTGTCTATTCAGGTATTCCACTGATACAGGTACATCAAGTTGATTGTGGAAATTTAATCTGCTCCTCTGAGGCTGCTGGAAGAGATTTCCCTTTCTCTTCTTTGTTTGTACAGATCCTGGGGTTCAGCTTTAGATTTGGCCCTGCCTCTACGTGCAGGTCGCCTGATGGCATCTGTTCCCCACCCAGACACGATGGGGTTAAAGGAGCGGTTGATTAGGGGGCTCTGACTCACTCACGCTGGTGGGGAGGGAGGGGTGCGGATGCAGGGCGAGCCTGTGGCGGCAGAGGACAGCGTGACGTTGCACCAGCGTGAGGCACGCCGTGCGTTCTCCCAGGGAAGTTGTCCCTGGATCCCGGGACCCTGGCAGTGGCGGACTGCACAGCCTCCTGGGACGGAAGGTGTGGATAGTGACCTGTGCTTGCACACAGGCTTCGTGGTGGCGGCAGCAGCAACCGTAGCATTTCATGCCCATATCTGGTATCACACTGATAGCAGCAGCTCGCACCTGTCTCTGGGGCTTGTTTCAGTGGTGTTCTGAATCCTCTCTCCTCGCACACCTTGAAACAATGGTCTCGCCTCTTAGGAAGGTCCAGATTTTCCCGGACTCCCTCCCAGCTAGCGGTGGTGCACTAGCCCCCTTCAGGCTGTGTTCATGCAGCCAACCCCAGTCCTCTCCCTGGGATCCGACCTCCAAAGCCCAAGCCTCAGCTCCCACCCTGCACCCGCCCCGGCGGGTGAGCAGACGAGCCTCTCGGGCTGGTGAGTGCCGGTCGGCCCCGATCCTCTGTGCGGGAATCTCTCCGCTTTGCCCTCCGCACCCCTGTTGCTGCGCTCTCTTCTGTGGTTCCGAAGCTCCCCCCTCCGCCACCCGCAGTCTCCGCCCGCGAAGGGGCTCCTAGTGTGTGGAAACCTTTCCTCCTTCACGGCTCCCTCCCACTGGTGCAGGTCCCGTCCCTATCTTTTTGTCTCTGTTTATTCTTTTTTCTTTTTCACTACCAAGGGACGTGGGGGGACTCTTGCCTTATGGGGGGGTCTGAGGTCTTCTGCCAGCGTTCAGTAGGTGTTCTGTAGGAGTTGTTCCACGTGTAGATGTATTTTTGATGTATTTGTGGGGAGGAAGGTGATCTCCATGTCTTACTCCTTGCCATCTTGCAGGTGCCCCCCACCCCACCATCTTTATTACACATTTACCTTTTCAGTGAGATTTTTACTTTCATATATTTTATTATGAATAATTAGTGCCATTTCTTTTCAGTTTAAAATGTCTTTAATATTTCTTGTAGAGCCATTTTTGTGATGATGAACTCCTTTATCTTTTGCCTACCTCTGAAACTCTTCACCCCTCCTTCAATTCTGAATAATAACATTGTTGGGCAGAGAAGCCTTGTTTGGAAGTTTTTCCTTTCAGCAATTTGTCACTTCACTCCCTTCAGACCGGTAAAGGTAGTGCTGAAAAATCTGCTGAAATGTTTATGGGGTTTCCCTCGTACATAACTAGTTATTTTTCTCTTTCAGCTTTTAGCATTCTCTCTTTATCCTTAATTCCTGCCATTTTAATTACAGGGTTCCTTGGTGTGTGTCCTTTGGGGTTCATCTCATTAGGAGTTCTTGAGTTTCCTGGACCTGGATATCTGTTTCCTTTCTCAGATTAGGGAAATTTTCAGCCACTTTTTCTTCAAATAACTTTTCTAACCCTTTCTCCTTCTTTTCTCCTTCTGGGACTCCTATCACGCAAAGGTTATTTTACTTGATGTTGTCCCAAATGTCCTTTAAGGCATATTCACTTTTTAAAATTTATTTTTCATTTTGCTGCTCTATCTGGGTGAGATTCATTGTTTTGTCTTCCAGATCACTGATTCATTCTTCTACCTCATCCAGTCTGATGTTGAACCCCTTCAGTTTATTTTTCATTCAGTTTTAATTTCTGTTTGGTAGTTTCTCATATTTTCTACCTCTTTGTCACAGTTTTCACTGTATTCATCCAT
This sequence comes from Lipotes vexillifer, assembly GCF_000442215.2. NCBI lineage: Eukaryota > Metazoa > Chordata > Mammalia > Artiodactyla > Lipotidae > Lipotes > Lipotes vexillifer. Next base: position 876,649 of record NW_006799183.1, on the reverse strand, counting down.
TCTGCTCCCAAGTTAGATTAGCATGTTTATGACCATTACTTAGAACTCATTATCAGGTAGATTGCTTACTCTGCTCATTTAGGTAGCCCCCCCATAGGTTCTTTTGATTGGAACTTATTCCTATATCTCCTCATTTTGCTTAATTTGTTTCTTTCTGTGTATAAGGTATATCAGCTATCTCTCCCAGTCTTGAAGGAGTGGCCTTATTTACGTGTCTTGTGTGGCTCAGAAGTGCAGTCTCCCCTGTACACCCGGGCCAGGCACTCGATGGTTGTCCCATATGTGGGCTGTGTGGGGCAATGGTGGGTGTGGCTATCACTCAGCTGGCTGTGAGGCCTGGTCAAGTTGCAGAGGCTCTTAGTCGGGCATGCCCACTAGTGCTAGCAGGTTAGATGGAGAATTCCAATACTGCACCTCCCAGTGCTGGTATTAATAGAGTACCTGACCTCACATCAATGGCTCCTGCCAGCGACTGCTTCATTGGGAGCATCCCAACTCTTTCCAGTCTCTCTGGAAGACACTTCAATATTTGTAAATGGGTTCCCTTCACCTTTGGTTCATGCACTTTTTATTCTGGTGTATTTGTGCTGGTTTTCAGCTTGAGTGAATCTGCACACAGTCCCTTTAAGAGTTTTTTTTTTTTTTTTTTTTTCATTCCCTATAGTTCTATGGTTTTCCAGGGTGTATTCCTCTTTGGTTTTCACATCCAATTGTTTGGGGCTCATCTCTCCTGTGCAGGATCTAGGGGTTGGGGTGACTGATGTGGAGCTTGAATCTCTTGATCCCCAGATTAAAAAATTCATACCTTTGTGATCCTGCTAAATTGTGGATTGCTTCAGCTGGGATGTGGACTTTTTATTGGCTAGCCCGTATCTCTGCCTCTATTATACATCTCAGTGTTGTCCTTTTATTCTTTGTTGTGGAGGTTCTGTTCATCCAGTTTTCAAGTCTCTTTCCAAGGGAATTATTCTGTTTGTACTTGAAAACTGTGTCCCTGGGAGAAGGTAAGTTTAAGATCTTCCTACAGCACCGTTTTGACACCTCCCTTCTGTTTAGTTTTTTTTTTTTCTTAGAAGCACATTTGTGTAAGCATTTCTTAGCAACATATTAAAATCTGATTATGCAATATAATTTTGAGGTGAAATGACATTATTGTTATTTTTTTATCTCGCTAGAATTTTAATATTTGTACTTCTGAGGAAATTACTACATGGAAGTTTATGCTTTCATGATAATATAGCAAATCCCTGCTTCTTAAAACTACAAAATTAGAATTTTGATGAATAACAAATATGGATTATATAAAAGTGCTTTCCGTTTAACTGTGCTAATTATAGACCTTTGTTTTTATGAGCATAAGAGGAATTACTTAAGGATCTTAGTGTCTTCCTGGGTTGTTATTTTAACAAAATGGTGAGCTTAATGTCTGAATTATTTAATATTAAATTGATAATTAAGAAGTACTTGGTAAATATTGTGTTCTGTGAATTCATTTGTATTACTACTTCTAAGTAAATGTAGTCGTAGCAAGTATGCACTTAGAGATATGATATGACACTCCTGAAGGACCAAATTTAAAAATAAAATAAAACCAGTGTTGGTTTATTAAATTTTCATGAAGAGAATAATACTAATGAAATATTTTCACCTAATTTTAAACTCTCTCTGCTATTATTTTATTGATAATAAGCAGTTAAATAAGCATATATCCATTGGTGTATTTTTAACTTTTTATTGAAGTGATTAGAAGCATGTATAGTTAGAGTTGTTATCTGTTTACTAAGCTGAAATGTTTATGAAGCATCCCACATTACCTATAATCTTGTTTTGTTGCCTTTGAATCTATTCATATTAAATTGAAACAGATATCTCAAGTGAGTCAAACCAGAGATTAAAAAGCAGAACTCAGATACTGAGGCCTGAAATTGCTGTATGGGACAGTGGGTGTGTAACTCCTATGGAAACTCCAGAAGCGCAGTGCCAACACTGGGCACTCAAGTCCAGAGGGGTTCTCCCAGGGATGAGGTCTGACACATTCCTCTGTTAAACAGAATGAGACATGTCTTCACTGCAATGTTTCTTTGTCAGTGTTAACAGTCCCGCTTTGTGCCCTCTGCATATTGACTGCCCTTGTTACATTTTTCCAGATGAACTGCTAAGTTGCAGACCTGAGCTCCTAAGTTAGTCATTAGCTACTTCCTAAGATACCCCAATCCAACAAGCCTACAGCGGGGCCCTTGGGAATGATGACATACCCATATGACAGCAGGGCCATGCCCTCACTGTGGCTTGAGGTGGTTCAAAAGATGCTGCTGGACCATGCTGCACTAGTTGTTGAGTCTTGAATTTTTTTTTTTTTTTTTGCGGTACCTGGGCCTCTCACTGTCGTGGCCTCTCCCGCTGCGGAGCACAGGCTCCGGACGCGCAGGCTCAGCGGCCGTGGCTCACGGGTACAGCCGGCTCCGCGGCATGTGGGATCTTCCCGGACCGGGGCACTAACCCGTGTCCCCTGCATCGACAGGCGGACTCTCAACCACTGCGCCACCAGGGAAGCCCCTTGAATTTTTTTTTGTTGTCTGAGAAGTGATGCAAACATAAAAGGATAAGGATTACTTTTTATTTATTTATAAAATTAAATTTATTTAAACTAAAAAGAAACACAAAAACTGTACAGCCATTTCTCCCAAACCCACCCCTCCCACTAGCAACCACCAATAAGTTCTCTGTATCTCTGTATATATATATATATATATATATATATGCACACACACATACATATATGCATATCTAAATAGGTATGTTTAGATATACATATATATTTAAACACATATTTATATGTATATAATATATATGTGTGTGTATATATAACATATTTTTATACATATATATTTATATACATATATATGCCTTTTTTACAGTAGCCATTTTAATAGGTATGAGGTGGTATCTCTTTGTACTTTTGTTTGCATTTCCCTGACGATTAATGATGCAGAGCACTTTTCTATGTACGTGTTGACTGTCTATATGTATTCTTCAGAAAGATGTCTATTCAGATCTTCTCATTTTTTAAAAGATCATTGTTTTTGGTATTGAGTTGTAAGAGTTCTTTATATATTTTGGATATTAACCCCTTATCAGATATATGATTTACAAATATTTTCCCATTCAGTCTGTACCTTTGCACTTTGTTGTTGATTTCCTTTGTGGTCCAGAAGCTTTTTAGCTTGATATAGTCCCACTTTTTTACTTTTGCTTTCGTTGCTTTTGTTTTTGGTGCCAGATTCAAAAAATTGTCACCAAGACATATGTCAAGGAGGAGCTTATTGCCTATGTTTTCTTCTAGACGTTTTATGGTTTCAGGTCTCACATTCAAGACTTTAATCCATTTTGAATTAATTTTTTCATATAATGGAAGATAGTGGTCCAGATTCATTCTTCTGCATGTGGCTGTCCAATTTTCCTAACACAGTTTGTTGAAGAGACTGTCCTTTCCCTATTGCATATTCTTGGCTCTTTTGTCAGAAACTAATTGTCAATATATCCATTGGTTTATTTCTGGGCTCTCTATTCTGTTTGAACTGTATGTCTGTTTTTATACCTATGCCATATTGTCTTGGTTACTGAAGCTTTGTAGTAAAGTTTGAAATCAGGGAATGTGATGCCTCCAGATTTGTTCTTCTTTTTCAATATTGCTTTGACTATTTGGGGTCTTTGTGGTGACATACAAATTTTGGGATTGTTTTTTTCTATTTCTTGGAAAAATGCCATTGATGTCTTGCTAGGGATTTCATTGAATCTATAGATTTCTTTGGGCAGTAAGGACATTTAAAAAATATTATTTCTTCCACTCCATCAGCATGCAATATCTTTCCATTTATTTGTGTCTTCTTCAATATCTTTCATTAATGCCTTATAAATTTCAGTGTGCAGTTATTTCATTTCTTTGGCTAAATATATTCCTAGGTTTTGTGTTCTTTTTGATGCAATTGTAATGTAGATTTTCTTAATTTATTTTTCTGCTAGCTCACTGTAAGTGTATAGAAATGAAACAGATTTTTGCATATTGATTTTGTATTCTGCAAATTTACTGAATTTATTAGTTCTAACAGTTTTTTAATGGAGTCTTTAGGGATTTCTATATATAATATTATGTTATCTGCAAATAGTGACAGTTTTTCTTCCTTCTTTCCAAATTGGATAACTTTATTTCTCTTTTTTTCCTGATCGCTCTGGCTTGGACTTTCACTACTATGTTGCATACAAGTGGCAAGAGTGGGCATCCTTGTCTTGTTCCTGATCTTTAAGGAAAAGTTTTTAGCTTTTTACCACTGAGTATGATATTAAATGTAGGCTTTCTATATAGGACCTTTATTATGTTGAGGTATGTTCTCTCTATCCCCACTTTGTTGAGAGTAATGTTGAATTCTTGCCAAATGCTTTTTCTGCATTTATTGAGATGATTATATGATTTTTATTCTTTACTTTGTTAATGTGGTATATCACATTGACTGATTTGCAGATGTTGAACCATTCTTGCATCCCTGGAATAAATCCCTCTTGATCATGATGTATGATCTTTTTAGTGTATGTTGACATCAGTTTCTTAACAGTTTGTTGAGGGCTTTTGCATCTCTGTCCAACAGGGATACCAACCTGTAATTTTGTGTCTAAGTGTGTAGTGTCCTTGTTTGGTTTTGGTATATATATATATATTATTTTATTTTATTTTATTTTATTTTTGTGGTATGTGGGCCTCTCACTGTTGTGGCCTCTCCCGTTGCGGAGCACAGGCTCCGGACGTGCAGGCTCAGCGGCCATGGCTCACGGGCCCAGCAGCTCCGTGGCATGTGGGATCTTCCCGGACGGGGGCACGAACCGGGGTCCCCTGCATCGGCAGGTGGACTCTCAACCACTGCGCCACCAGGGAAGCCCGATTTTGGTATCTTTTATTTGGTGCCTTTTATTCTGTACATTTCTTCCATTGAATCAGCTATACCGACTCTTTTTATTCTTTCCTCATTTCTATTCTTTTTCACCTTTGCTTTCTTTCCAAAGGAATTATTTTTGTAACAATGTCAGTGCTGTAAAACTTTACAATTTAGCTTCCTGCCAAAATATATATTTGTGTTAAAAAATTCTATTTGTAGTGAAAACCTATAGTGTTTTTTTTTTGACATTAATCCTTCAGTTTCCTTTTATTGTACACTAGATAGTACCCAGCTGAAACAAAATTACTGTTTAGCATTTTATATGTAGTACAGTGTTTGATCATATCTTAAAATAGACTTAATTCTACATGAAACATGTTAAAAAGCTTAAAAAGCTTTCCTATGACATTTTATAAATGTACATTGAAACACCCTGTTAAATATATAATTAAAACCAATTATAATTTTTTTTCATGAATTTAAAATAAGTATAATTATTCTCAAAAATAAGAATTAAAAAATGTAAACAAATGTCATCTGATAAAAATTATGTACTTTTATTACAAATTAATAATACAAAACACCCCTGTCTGGAGGGGTGGGATGGGGGGTTGGGAGGGAGGGAGACAAAGAGGGAAGAGATATGGGAACATATGTATAACTGACTCACTCTGTTATAAAGCAGAAACTAACACACCATTGTAAAGCAATTATACCCCAATAAAGATGTTAAAATAAATAAATAAATAAAAAATAATACAAAATTAAAAATACAAAACTGAGACTAAATGTAAAAATAGGGACATTTGACAATTTATTACAAAAATATATATTGTCAGATGCTGGAATTCATTAGTATATGTGTTTGGCTCACTTTTTTATTTACTTAACCAGAAATATCTGTTTTACTTGTTTTTTTGTATGATGCTATAGTTTAGACTTTTATTATTTAAGAATTACTAAAAATCCTTTCAGGTTTGTTTCAGCAGTTTCTTTCAAAAATAATTGTATTTAATTTTTTTAGTACTGTTCACAAAATTGGCTCAAATGAGCAGGATAAAGATATAGTAGCTAGTAAAATCTTCACAGCATTGAGAAACATTATTGAACTGACATAAAAAACTGAGAATTCTGCGTGAAAAAAGAAAAGGTTTAAAATGTAAATTCTGGCACTTATTGTACTGTACCCCTTTTCTCAAATAATCAAATGTGCTTTGGCAGTTCTGAAATTTATATCTCTAGAATTTAAAATTTTTAAATGTATAATTTAAATCTAGTACACTAATTTTAGCAATCAATGTACTAAACATCCATTCACAGTTATTGAGTTATGTGTAAAATTGTTCACTTCTTTGTTTTGATGATGAAGATAAATGACCCTAAATCTGAGTTCTTAGGCATTTAATTTGCTGGAGAGCTTCCAATTGTACTGCATTTACATGGGATTTGTAAAGACCTGCAGTTTTGAGGTAGTGATATTATTTTAAATTATGCCTAGAAGATCCTGAGACATACTTATTTAAAGTAATTAAAACTACATTCATATGCAGAGAAGATGTATTCCAAGCTTTATAAGTGGTCAGGAGCAATCATTGTGTGGCAACAAGTCATAGGTTTATAAAAATCGTTAAATTTATGGATTTTTATTTGGGGGAGAGGTACAAACAAACCAGGACAATTTCTATCTTTCTTCAATTCTCGTCCTCTCTATAATTATAGATCATAAATGTTACTCATTCTTCCATTAATACTTTGTAAACTCTCTCTCTCTTAAGCATGAGTGAGAAAGAATGAAGGTAAGTAAATATTGGTAATTTTTCAGCAACAGAAATCTGATTTTTGATTGTCAGTGAAAAGCTGCACCAGACAAGTTAAAAAGACAAGGGAGACTTTAATCAAGAATTTTGTAATAGGAGTCAAGACTATTGCAGTGCGGGGAGAGGTTGAATTCAACTCCACTGACACAGAAGGCAGGAGAGTCATTAGGTACCGAGGTGAGCAAGTGGAAAAGTACTGAATGGCAATGGCGGGGAGGGAGATGAAGTTGGTCAACGGGATTTGGACAAGTCTGTCTGCTAATTGGCACTTATTGCATTTAAACTCCTACATCCTCACAGAGACTGAAATTGGGGTACTATCTTCCTTGATGGTTACATTTCAAAGGGAAAGCTCCTAGGTCCTAGAGAAAGACATTCCTGGATTATAAAACCTGCAGCAAGCTGAGAGAAGACTTACATCTCAAAGGGGCAGAGAAAGAATATACACTGCAACTTTCTTAAGAAAAGGGAAGTCATAGGTTTATAATCCAGACAGGTTTTGTCTAAAGGTTAGTCAAACTGAGAAAAACAGGAAGGCAGTCCAAGTCAGATCTAGGTCCCTCTGATTTCTTAGAAAGAAAGTGGTAGCAGTGTTGACAAGTGTTCTTGGGAAGATTTTCATCTCAAAAGCATTTCTGCTAAGCATCTTTTTGGTTAAAATACATTTGAATTAAAATGTTCCCTATTAAAATGTAAATACTGTCTTGGCAATCAAGTTTGTTCATGGACTAGTACTGTGAATGACTTAACATGGGAAAATCAGATAGCTTTCCTTCTGGCTGAGAATGTGCCCTGGGAGTTAGTATTTCGATTGGAAGAAGAGGGGGAGAAATTATCACTGTTTTACATGATAAACTTAGGGAAGTTTATAAACTTGGGGACCAGTAGGATGCCATCATCAGGGACTAAGAAATTGCATTTGGACAAGAAAAATTTGACTCACATTTGCATTTTGCATTGGACTCTAAAAGGAGCAACTATTGGAGTTCTAATAGAAACTTATCCTTCTGTGTTTTACAGAGGACTCAAAGATAAAAAATACATTGGTACTTTACAAACTCACCCATTGTAAATGGGTACAATTTTCACGTATTCTCTGCATAATTATTTTATGCTTAACGTCGACTGAAAAAAATGCACAACATAAAAGCTGAGAGTTATGTTTTATTCGGCAGACATTCTTGGGACTTCAAGCCCAGGAAGACAGCCTCTGAGATAGCTCTGAGAGAACTGCTCGGAAGAGGTCAGGGAGGAGCCACGATATACAGGAGTTTTTGCAACAAAGACCAGGTAGACGGAATATCAGAAGATGACTATTAATTAAAGAAAACCAGACATACTGAGTTAAGGAATTTAGCACTTTTCTCTGTACGGGAAGATGCGAGAGTCTGGGCTCACTGAAATCATTCCTTTGATGTGCACCTCAGCTCTCAGGTCCAGCATCCTGTGCTTTCTCATACTGAGTTTCCTCAGGGGGCACTGTCTGGGCAGCCCTCATGTAATGGCTTCATGGCTGCAACATCGTTTGTTTACTGATATGGCAGGCAATATTTTAGTTCTCACTACTGTTCTGACCTAGAGAATGAGCAGAATCCAATAGATCACATTTAAATAAGTGAAGCATGTTGAAGGAAAGTAAAACCATCAAAGTTGTGTTTCAGCTGAGTAGGCGACTTTCTGTGAAGGGACAGCAGAAATATTTTAGACTTTGCATACCATAAATTTTCTATAGCAACTGCTTAACTCTGCCTATATAGCAGAAATCAGCCATAGACGATAGCACAGGCAGTAGTAATGAATGGATATGGCTGAGTTCTAATGCAACTTTATTTATAAAAGCAGGTGGTGGGCCAGATTTGGTTCATGGATGTAGTTTGCCAAGCCCACAACTGTGGGAACATTTGCTTATCTGAAGAAGGCTCTAATAGCTCAACTCTTTTATAGCCTACCTGAGTTAATGGTCTACTTGCAAACATATGGTGATATGCGTGGTGTGGAAAAAGAAAGGAAAAGGAGACCAAGAACTAAGAATTTGTCAGTAAACTTGAAAATGACAAGAAAAAGAAAGGCTCTCTACACAGAAATGCCTTTAGAGTTGAAAAGGGCAATTCATTAGCTGACTAGAGCTTGACTGGATAAGGAATAGCCAACTCCCTTTTTTGTAATTTTCTATTCATCAATCTTGAGAAGGTTTTTGACCTGTGCATTACAAGGGATATTCCCAGGCTCTCAGCTGACACTACTTACTAAACCTGAGGCTTTCCCATTTGTAAATGAATAAATTGGTATTCCAGGATAAACAAAAGTATCCTGTGGTTTTGATTAGCTCAGTCAATCTCCAATGGTCTAATTAATTCTGGATGAATTGTTTAAATTTGTTTCTGGATTTCCATAGCTGAGGCCCAGTCTTCAGATGTGAAGAGCTGCCAAAATGAACAGCCAACGTTCAGTTCCTCATCCTTCCCATCCATTTGCTGTAACATCTTAGAGAGGCTCTAACTCTGTAAAACTTCGTAGTTAAAGGCAAAATGCTCTGGATCCCAGTTTCAGTTTTATCAGTAATAGCAGTGCATTATGACTAATAGCAGTCTTTCTTACCTGGATTGTTTTAATTAGACAAACAATGCTAAAGTCTTTTTCAGTGGAAAATGCTCAAATTTTCTTTCACTGTATGGAATGAATAGTTCATTTGTTTAGCTCTGTCTGCCTGGCCGTAATATTAAAAAATGGTGAAATTTTTTCAGTTTATTAAAAACAGAGCAAATAATGCATCTTCTGATTCACTTCTCCTGCATTATCATCCTGGGGTTTCCCAGAGATAAACTGAGGGAATGAACACAGGTTAACATTCTTTCCTCATATCTGTAATAGCTTTTTAACAGGCCACTGAGCACACTGTTAACATACAGGAAATGTGTATTGATTAGCTGATCGCTTTACTCTGACAAATGAGGATTCACAGCAAACTGTTCATGTGGGATTGTCTCTTTCATATATCTATGCAATTTCTCATCCCAGATTACCTCATTGAATTCCATATATAAGTAATCATACTGAAACGTTAAAAGAAATATAAAAGACAGCAAGAAACTTCTGTATTTTATGCACTCACAGATTTGGATCTCAATATCAAGTGTTCTCAAATCATATGATATTTATACCAATAAATCATACAGGGAAAAGATACTTGATTACTTCAACATTTCATTGATATTCTTCACAATTGTTTATAAATAGAAGAGTGATTATCATTGTGTTCCATAGCCTCTTTTTTTTATCTTTTTATTTTTTTGCTGTACACGGGCCTCTCACTGTTGTGGCCTCTCCCGTTGTGGAGCACAGGCTCCGGACGCGCAGGCCCAGCGGCCACGGCCCACAGGCCCAGCCGCTCCGCAGCACGTGGGATCCTTCCGGACCGGGGCACGAACCCATGTCCCCTGCATCTGCAGGCGGACCCTCAACCAGTGCGCCACCAGGGAAGCCCCATAGCCTCTTTTTTTTAACATGCAGATATACAGGTTCAACCTCAAGGGTACGTAGTTTGTAGGTGAAAGTAAAACTACAGCACAAGCAGCCTAATGGGTCATGAGGCTGGGATTTTTTCTCTCATGATTAAGTAATATCTATGAAAATTAAACCAATGAGATTTTATATAAGCAGTACCTTTCTCAAAGTGATCACAAGGTTATATATATAAGCTGGGTGAAATGGCGCCTATCTTAACCTACAAGCACTTTGATAGCTCTTCACTAGTAATAGCAGCTGCAGCCTATGCAGAATTTACTAAAGGCTAGACACAGTCATAAGTATTTTTAAATATCATATCTTACCTTCACAATATTCTTAAGAGTTCGGTACCATCTTTATTATAAAGATGGAAAAATTGAGACTTGGAGTTTAAGTCACTTGTCAAAAGTCTTCTAAATAGTGTGCATTAGAAATCAAACTGGGGCAGCCATCAAGTCATATCTCAAATCTGAGTCTTGCTGGTAATATAGTTCATGCTTTCATCCCCACGTTATGCAGGCTTCTTTGTCAGTAGCATGCATCTTTTTAAGACAATTGCTTTACACATTATCCAATGATAGGGTGTTTTCTTTCTTCTCACCATTTGTGATCAAGGACCTCAACTCCTCTTTCTGTGTCCTTTTGTGAGGAAAGTTCCTATCTGATCACAAGACATCTGGTGAAACTTCAATTATTTACTTCTTCCTTACCTAATAGGACCACAAAAAGAATAAAAAAAATAGGGTCATTATAGCATCTAACTCTTAGATGTGAAGGTTAAATGAATCAACCACTTAGAACAGTGCTTGGCAAATATTAACCATTGAGTGAATGCTGACAGTTTTCTTTTATCCTAGTCCTACCAGGAGCAATTCACTTGTAAAGAAACATTAAACTTGGTATAACATACCTTGAAATATCAGTACCTTATTATTCCAGCCTATATACCTATCATGTGAAAATCATCCAGTTGTATGCACTCTTGAGGTTTTCCAAATCATAAAGTTAAAACTAACCTTACTACTTGGGGTGGCCACCAAATTCTCTGTTGGATACAGTTTTTGTTAGGTCAGGTTTCAAATGAAAACTATTCTTCATAAAGAAAGAATTATTTTTCAAGTTGTTAGTGTCATACATATCATTGAATGAATAACCTTGTTCTTCACACACTCCAGTTTAAAATTCAACTGTACATAATTATTTGAAAGAAAGAAATTAAATTAAATGGAACAAAAAGTTGAATGGTAATTGTATTATATTTGTAAGACCACAGAAGGAGTATCAAAATCATGAATAAATAAAAAGGAAAATGAGATTCATTATTGTTAACTTGTAAAACTGCTTGAAATATTATCAAAATATAGTCCTGTCTATAATAATGTATTGCCCTTATTACAGAGTCATGAGGTGAATAAAAAATGAAATTCTAATTTTACACAAGAACATATTGCTTCATTGTTTTACAGAAAAATCTTTTATGGAAAAGCCTTTTTATTTCTTCCATGACTTTTAAATCCCACCAATGACATAGGAAGAAATGACCTTTTTGTTTTAACTACTAAATATTTTTATTTATGCTTGTGATTATAAGTCCTTCTTTCTTTCAAAACTTGTGACAGAAGTCATTCTATTCTCACTTGAATTCTCAGAATTTCTTCACTAGTGGCTTCTTTTCTTCAGGATAAACTTGAGATTCCTTTTTCCTGTTCCTTATCAGATTTGTCTTTCCACATTTAGACTTCTCTTCTTTTTTCCTTTGTCCAGTATATTAAAGGTATCTTGAAAATGTATGCATCACTACCTCTGCTTTGTCTTTATAACACCTGAATACTCTGCCATCTCTGTGCCATACTCTAGGCTTCTACAAGGCATATGGCTAACTGGGTCCTTGGGAACAGGAGCTGACAGGGCAATTTTCTCTAGTTGAGGCTTCATTTACCAATACAGAAAGTTTATATGTGAAATTACACTCTTGTTCAAGGCATATAAGAATTCATGTTGCTTCATATTCTTCTTGACACTAGACCTAGTGATTCATACCAATCTGAAAGGTTCGGCTTAAATTTGCATCTCTCAGATTATACATATAGTTGAGCACTTTTCTAGATTTTTCTTAGTCACATGGTTTTACTAATTCATGGAGCATTTGTTTGAGTTTCCTGTTGGTAGTTCTTTGGAACTGTCTTTTTCTTATCTACTTTTAGGAGATCTTTATTAATTCTACGTATAAGATCTTTCATAGCTTTGTAGATGGCAAGTATCTTTTCCTGCCCAGTGGCTTGCATCTTTTATCTCTTAATAGTATCTTTTGAGGAAAAAATACTCTAAATTACAATGTAGTAAAGCTTATAAATCATTTCTGTAATGGTGAGTTTTTTGTGCCTTGTTTAAGAATATTTCTCTACCATAAGATTATGAAGATATTATATCTCCATTATATATTATTATAAATATATTTATTATTATTATAAATGTTTATAATTGTACATAATCATATATTATCAAGCATTCTTGAAGTATCAACGTTTAATGTTAAAGTTTAACACATATTTAAACACATTGTTTCCTCTCCTTTCCTTTTTGCATCTTAAACTTCCATCTGAGATCATTTTCCTTTTGCCTGAAGAACATCCTTCAGAATTTATCTTAAGACGAGTTGCTAGAGATGAATTTTCTTACTGTTTCTTGAAAATATACTTATTTTAATTTTTATGTATGTGTATAATATTCTGAGATTGACTTTACTTTGTTTCATCACATAAAATATAATCCCAGTAGCTTTTTGTTCCTACTTTTGCTCATTATATCAGTTGCTTAACTCTCCTTACTGTAAATGCAATCTGTATTTTTCCATTTACATAATTTTAAGATTGCTCTGTCTTTGATTTTCTTCAATTTCACTACCAAGTGTCTAGATGTGGGTTATTCTAGCTTTTCATTTTCTTTGCTTGACATTTAATAATCTTAAACTTATAGATTGGTGTCTTTCAACACTAATGGAAAATTCTTAACTACTATTCCTTCAAATATGGCCTCTGTCCAATTTTCTTTGTTTTCTTCTTCTGGGTTTCACATAAACCTATTTTTGTTAACCTCAACTGCATTTTTAAATCTTTATTCTTCTGCTTTTTATTCCATAATATTTCTTTTACTCTCTTTTTCAGTTTACTAATTCTCTTTTGTACTGTGTCTAATCTGTTCTTAATGACATTAATTTAATCTTAATTTCAGTTATCATATTTTCTACTTATATAACTCTTTCATAAACTTATAATGTTCATAGATTATATATTTAAGTTCTTTTTTAGAATTTCTAAGCTGATTTTATTTTCATAAACCTAAATTTTACAATCCTGGTGACTTTGTTATGGTTGTATGTTATTTCTCCTCATTCTCTTAATGCTGTTGTCTCTCTTTGTTTTCTATATTATCCTTCATGGTGTACCGGATATTTTATTTAAAACTTTTTTATAACAATAATTAGATGAACTCGGATGATGTTATCTTATTATAGAGAGGGAGGCTTTATGTTTTATGAAACACCCAGACAAAAATAGCCTGCAGTCCACACATTCATTTGCAGAGTGAGGTGCTTTAAAGTCCTGGCACAGAGAGGGAGGTGGTCTAGTACTGTACCTATCCCATCTATCCCATGTCTCTAGGAATAAGAAGCTGTATAGGACATTTAGGCTGATCAGTCATTTTCTTAAGGTGGAAAAATCCCCAAAGCAATGTGACTCCAGGTGCAATCCCATCTCTCTAAGTTACAATTCTTTTCAGGACATAGGCTGGGAAATTCCTTATTGTCTTCTTGTCTCTTTCATAGATAAGAATGAGAAAGACTATCTCTTTCATTTATTCTTTAAAATATGTTATGTGTATTTAATACAGGGTTATTTATCCTTTGCTGTTGTTTTATTTCTTCAGTGGAAGAGTTAGTCCAAATTATCTACTGCATTGTTATTGAAGAAGTTTCTAAATCTCTTTTTAATTTATTTTGTTTTATTTTTATAATACATATTATGATATAAGCATATAATAGTTTACAGATAAGCAATTAGCATAAAAAACTCTAGACATTTTATCATAATAAGTTAGTGTATATATTGGTGTGTCTAACTTAGTTCAGACGTAACATTTATTTGGATATCACCTATTTCTTGACAGAAGACACCATCATAATTTCCCAGTTAGTTAAATAGCTTGTCATTAAGTAATTGTGATTTTCTTATTATGAGAATAATTAATTTATTCCTTCTAACATTCCTAAGTGTCTTTTATTGTGATGTATTTCTTTTTATTTTAATTATTATCTGCTTTTAATTAGTAATTCATTTTAGTGGAGTAGAGAAGGGAACATAAACACTATTTGAAAATATCACTGATAAAAGTTCTTCTAGGTATCATTCCTAAAACAAATTGTAAGCATGATCAGATCAACAAGATTATGAGACTAGTATTTAAATAAATTAAATAAAATATTCAACATAAGTATGTACTTTGGAACTTGAAAAGATGTAGGCATTTAGAAGAACAATTCTGTTTATGATACATTATTTTCTTCTTATGATTTTACAGAACTGATTTTCAAACAAATTTACTGAAATCATCTTCTTTTATAAACTGGAGTTTCACAAATATTCAAAATATTTTATTCCCTTTCTGTTCTATTTTAAATTTACATACTGTTTTTACCAAACTTTTTATTGCTATATCCACCACCTAGTTACTACTGGAATAAACGCTTCATAAATACTGATGTGCAGTGTTTGAAATTTTATTCAAGTACACTTGTCTCTCCAACTTCTGATTCTGCTAGAGGAGAATACTATTTTTCATTTCTTTGAAAACAAACTCTTTATATTCCTCTAAGTTGTGAAGGTGAGAAAGTGCAGAAAGGGATCCACAGAAAGAAAAAATTTTATTTGCCTCTTAGCCTTCCCAGGTGAGCAAACAAAAGAAGCTGGTCTGGAAATGGCTTTAATAGTCTTCATAATACAAGATCAAAGGAAGCACCACAACTAGAGCTCTGATTTCTTTCCTTGAATACTTGAGAGGGCCTCCAATAAGAGGAATAATTTATAGGTCAGAAGAAGTACTGACATGTTTCAAAAAACAGCAATATCCGTTATATCTAACCTATATGCTTTTACATTTGGTCAGGACATTAGATGACTCTTGATGTCATATGATACATGTTTATACTTAGACCTTCAAATGTGCAATATCATTGGAGCTAAAGAGATAGAGTACTAAAATGATAGATGTTATTTGCTGCACATAACTGTTGTTTGTCTGTACATAACTAGCATATGATGTTTGTGAATAGAATGCTATAGAATAAAATATGTTACCTTTAATGTATATCTACAAAATTGTATATTAATGATAATTGATAATGAATTAAATTTCAATACTTTGAAACTCATTTCTAAGCTAACAACAATGATCACTCAAATATACACAAATGCTCAGATTCAACTGATCTTACATCTTAAATGCAGTTTTAAATTAGTTTACAGATTAATTCATAGCTATTGTTTCAGGTTGTTAATGTATCTCTAGAAATAATCACCATTTCTCTCTGAAATTTATAAATGTGACATGTTTTATAAACATTAATCCATTAAAGCATATTGAATGACATTAGAATATAGGAATAAAAACGTTTAACATTTGTGATTTTGTGAGACTAAATATTGGTCTGGTAATAACCGTCAGAAAGACTAGTCAAGATGAGCACGACAATTCTGTAAGTAAAAGAAATCTTACAGCTAAATTTATTTGAGAAAAGAACCACTTGATTTTGAAGAATAACAGGTAAACGTAATTGGTTTTGCAGATGTAGCTCAGTATAATACATTAAAGAAAAGATGAAGCATGCAGGGAAAATATTCTGTAGACTTTTTGAAATACATATTATTTAATAGCATGTATTACTGAGATAATTTAAAAAATCATTTAAAAATGTAACCTCCAAATTAACATATAAGTTTTTACTGTGCATGTTAATATTTCCCGGGTGAATAGTAATTCTTATTTCTAATTAAGCGTCCCCTCAAAGGATGTCCATTTTACAAGGATGTCCCACATAATGTTATGCCAAATCTCAGCATTTATTCTAAGATGTTCATATTATCTAATTAGCATTGTAATGTATAACTACCAAAAGCACAACTAATCTAAAAGGCCTGGGACCTAATACCAGATGCAGAAGGTCAGTGAAAACATTCCAAGGTGACTTAGTACCGATTGTATTTCTAAATGTCAGAATAGCCAATGCTAACATACCGTTTTTTAGAATAGATGCCTTATTATCTTGTACGTGTTTTTATGAGGAAACAGAAGCTGAAATTCAGGAATGTTAATGGAAATTATTAATAATTCTTACTTGATACCCTACATGATATTACTACTTTTATAGTTTTCTCTCTTCCTGTAAGTTTGTAATATTAAAGAAAAAGACATAAAAAACAGTGTGTCTGCAAGTTTCAAAAATTTCCTATGCCTAATTGGTCAAGTATATTTTCTTTTAGTAATTTTATATAAATATATATAACAGAATGGGTATTAAAGAAAAGAAGATTGAACACATTCCCTGTGGTCTTATTACTCAGGAAACATTGAAATACAATGTGAATATGGAAATGTCATTAGGAAAAATTAAACTGTCAATACAAAAGACTGACCAAGATGTTTGTTCCCCATTTCTATTATTTCTGTTAGTGATGTAAAATCAAAAGAATACATTGAACTGAGTCTCTCTCATAGGATTTTGAAATTTCAAAAGATTGCCTACCCCACTCTTTGACAACACAAACCAATGATGACTTAAATAACTTGGCTTTTAAAGACAAGATCCTGTATAACAGAATATAAAGGTCAATCTCCTTCTGCTTACTTTTATCAGATAATGGTGTGGAACATCAACACTTAACAAGTGCATGTAGGGATTATATGTTCAATCCCGGCCTTCTGAGACAAAGAATTGTGCCATTTTTTGACATTACAGTTTGTGGTGGTATCAAAAATTCAAAGAACTTTTTGTTGAACAGTTATAGTCTATAAAAATCATTTGAATAACATTTCTCTTCCTCCTTAAGAGGAAGATAGGATTCAGAAAGAGAGAAAAAGAAGGTCAAATGATGAAAGGGAGGAAGAGGGGTTTGTGGAGGATACAGCTCTGATCATATTTATTGAAAATTAAAAGCCACCACTTTGGACAGTCAACCCCTATATCATGAAAAATATCATCAACCACAACAAAGGAACAAAGGACAATTATGGTCTCCCCACCCACATGGAAATTTCAGTGAGAATAGTGATTTTGGTATTTCTCACCTGGCTGAGACTGAGCAAAGTCACAAGGCAAGACTTCAGCATAGTATAGAAACAATAGTGTGTCAGCGAGTGTCAGTTGAAAACTAAAGGGCAATTGTCACATGGGTAAAGACTGGTGGGATTATCCCAGGCATCTCTGGTGACCATGGACAGTCATGTAAATATCATGGTTCATTCCCAAGATTGGTGAGGACTGTCTGGAAACAGGAAAGAGGATCCAGATTACAAAGTATATTTCCTGCTGTGGCATCATTACTAGGAGAAATGCGTTTAATGGTTATTTAAAAATATATTTAACTTTAAAATTTAAGAATAAGGAAAGGACTGTACTGGACCCACACTGTCTGATAAAGGCAGCCGACAGAATTTCAGGAATTTGCTGTTTGGTTGGTGAACTTCAGTTTTTCCTCCCTCAACTTCTCAAATAAATCTTATTCCTTTAGAGTCAGTTTTTGTTCCCCAGCATAGTGATGCATTTTCCCCATTCAGCTATGCTAGCGTTCTCTGAAGCCAGCCAGCAATGATCTTACCTCACCCACAATATAAATCTATCAGTGAATAAACAACATCATTTTTATTTCAATGCCAATGACACACTACATGTTGATTTGGCAGTTAAATAATTTCTTTCTCTTCTGGGTGCAATCTGCCAGGCTTATTATAACTCTACTTCTGATATTCATTTCATGTTTAATAGTGCTTTGCCTCATGAGGATGCCTGTCAATCAATTAAATTGAAATGTCATTCTGACCTTTTATTGGAAACAATTTACTCTTTTTTTCATTTCATCACAAGCTTTTTTCCATCTTATACAAATTAAAAGCCTTAATTACTTGTATTCAGAAACTTTATACTAATTAACTTTACAAAACTACATGCTCATCAACATTCCTGATACTGTCTTTACAGAGGTTATCCAGCTGAGTCTGCCTGAAGATCAGAAACTAAGCATCACAGCAGCAACTGTGGGACAGAGTACAGTTCTGAGCTGTGCCATTCAGGGAGAACTCAGACCTCCGATCTTCTGGAAACGCAACAATATTATTCTAAACAACTTAGATTTGGAAGACATCAATGTGAGTACATAAATAGAGGTTGTGTATAATTTGTGTATTTCACATGATATACTCTAGACTTTGTGAAGTCTGAGGAGCTTAATGAAATAAGATGTAGAATTGAAGAGAATTATTGGAACATTTTCATATCCATTCTACTGTCTGGGAGGCACTTATAGATCATTTGAAATGATCCAAATCACTTGTTTAAGCGTGGTAAGCAGGTTATATACCATTGTGTTGGTGGGATCACAGAAACTTAAACCATAAAGGTCTGGCTCTAAGAATTTCTATAATTACCAACAGTGAATCTCTACGTATTTGCTATTATAGTTGAGCAACAGCCTATAGCTTATGAAGTGTTAAAGTGGGTAAAGGAAGTTTTTGCTTCAAATACTTCATAATATATTACAAACAATAAATATTAATAAAACAAATAAATGATTTATTTTTCTGGAATGAAGGATCATGTTCATCACTCAGGTTTATTCCTAGAGAATCAGAATCTAAACCCAAAGAGTGTACAGCCCAAAAGATGAAACAAAGGCTGAACAAACTCCAGGGAATTAATTTCTTCCTTCCATGCTTTCTGTTGAAAATGAGCATGAAGAATTGAACATCATCTTAGATAATGAAAAGAAGTAAAAATCGTATGTTATGGGTTGTCTGTGGAAATGAGGTGGGAGAATCCTTTACCTTAGTGATCTTGGGGTTCTATAATGTCTTTGCATATAAATTTTAGATATTCTTTACTCTCACTCAAGAAAGCCATTACCTATCCACTTATTCTTTGCTGCTTCATAAAGAACCCCTAAAACACAAGGCCAAGAGAGTCACTCTTATTTGTTACATTTTACTAATATTCTTGTTTAATGTCCTTGAATGCTTCAAAAAAGAAAATTTCTCCATTTTAGATTTTTTTACTTCTATTAAAAGTTTTCTAAATTTGCTTACATCTGGGAAATTTCCTCAGAGTATACGGAGAATAATGTTTAATTCTCCAAGATATCAAGAACATTGTGCCATAGAACAGCTATAATTTCAGGAGCATTCAAGATTCTTTGAGAGGTATGGCCCTAGACAAAATCATCTTAGGTTTGCATTATGGGTTGTTGTGTCTACATTTATGCTTTTTAAAAAATTGAGGTAAAAACGGTATATAATATTATATTTGTTTCAGCCGTAAAACATAAACAAAATCAATCTTTGTATACACTACAAAGCAATTACCACAATAAGTCTAGTTACCATCAATTACCATACAATTGACCCCCTTCACCCATTTCCCCAACCCTTTTACCCTTTCCAATCTGATAACTGCCAATCTGTCCTCTGTATCTATGAGTTTTGTTTTGTTTGGTTTGTTCTTTTGTTTTGTTTTTATACTCCATATATAAGTGAAATTGTCTGATTTATTCCATTGAGCATAACACCCTCTGGTCTGGTATCGAACATGGCAACATTTCTTTCTTTTTATTTGGCTGAGTAGCTTTCCACTATATATATATAGCATGTCTTCTTTATCTGTTCATCTATGAATGGGGACATAATTTGCTTCCATATCTTGACTATTGTAAATAATGCTATAATAAACATAGGAGCACATATATCTTTTAGAATTAGTGCTTTCATGTTCTTAGGATAAATACACAGAAGTGGAATAGCTGGGTCATATGGTAGTTTTATTTTTCATTTTATGAGGAATCTCCATACTGTTGTCCATAGTGGCTGCAACAATTGACATTCCTACAGACAGTGCACAGGGGTTTCCTTTTCTCTACATCCTCTCCAGCATTTATTATTTCCTGTCTTTTTGATAACTGTCATTCTAACAGGTGTGAGGTGATATCTTACTGTGGTTTTGATCTGCATTTCTCTGATAGTTAGTGATGTTGAACATCTTTTTATGTGCCTGTTGTCCATCTGTATGTCTTCTTAGGAAAAATGTCTACTTAGATCCTCTGCCCATGTTTTTGAACTGATTGTTTGTTGTTTTGCTATTGACATGATTGAAGTATTTATACATTTTTGATATTAACTCCTTACCAGACATATAGTTTGCAAATATTTTCTCCCATTCAGTAGGTTGTCTTTTTATTTTGCAGGTGGTATCCTTTGCTCTCCAGAAGCATTTTAGTTTGATGTAGTCTCACTTGTTTATTTTTGCTTTTGTTGCCTTGCTTTTGAGGTAAGAGCCAAAGAGTCCACGACAAGACTGAGATCAAGAAGATTACCACCTATGTTTTCTTCTAGGAGTTTTTATGTTTTCAGGTTTCATATACAAGTCCTTAATCAATTTTGAGTTTATTTTTATATATGGTATAAGATAGTGATCTAATTTCATTCTTTTGCATGCGGCTGTCCAATTTTCCCAACACAATTTATTTAAGGGATTGTCCTTCCCCTATTGCATATTCTTGGCTCCTTGTTATAAATGAATTGACAACATATGCATGGGCTTATATCTGGGCTCTCTATTCTTTTCCATTGATCTATGTGTCTGTTTTTATGCCAAAACCATATTGTTTTTATTACTATAACTTTGTAGTATAGTTTGAAATCAGGGAGCATGATGCCTCCAGAATTATTTTTCTTTCTCAAGAGTGATTAGGCTATTCAAGGTCTTTGTGGTTCCAAACTAATCTTAGAATTATTTGTTCTATTTCTGTGAAAAATGCTATTGGTATTTTGATAGAAATTGCATTCAATCTATAGATGCCTTGAGTAGTGTGGTCACTAAGAATTAACATTAATTCTTTCAATCAGTAAACGTAAAATATCCTTCTATTTATACATGCCTTCTTTAAGTTCAGTATCTTATAGTTCTCAGTTCTCTTTTACCTCCTTGGTTAAATTTATTCCTAAGTATAATTTTTTTATTCTTTTTGAAACAATTGTAAATTGGGTTCTTCTTAATTTCTCTTTTTGATATTTTATTATTAGTGTATATAAAGGCAACAGATTTCTGTATATTGATTTTGTATCCTGCAACTTTACTGAATTCATTTATTAGTTCTAACAGGTTTTTAGTGGAGTCTATAGGGTTTTCTATATATAGTATCAGGTGATCTACAAATAGTGGCAATTTTACTTCTTCCTTTCCAATTTGGATTCCTTTTGTTTCTTTTTCTTACCTAGTTGCTGTGGCTGGTATTTCCAATAGTTTGTTGAGAAAAAGAGGCTAGAGTGGGCATGCTTGTCTTATTTCTGACTTTAGAGGAAAAGATTTCAGCATTTCACTGTTGAGTATGATGTTAGCTGTAGGTTTGTCACATATGGCCTTTATTGTGTTGAGATATATTTGCTCTATACTCACTTCGTTGAGAGATTTTATGATTGTTTTCATCTTGTATGTCTCTAGGAATTTATCCATGTCTTCTACGTTGTCCAATTTGTTAGTTGTATCATTACTTATAGTAGTATTTTATGATCCTTTGTATATCTCTGGTATCAGTTGTAACAACTTCCCTTTCATTTATAATTTTATTCATTTGAACTCTTTCTCTTTTTTTTCCTAAGTGAGTCTAGCTAAAGGTTTGTTGATTTTGTTTATCTTTTCCAAAAAACAACCCTTAGTTTCATTGATCTTTTCCATTTTTTTAATTTTTAGTGTCTATATTGTTTATTTCTGCTCTGATCTTCACTGTTTCCTTCCTTCTAATAACTTTGGAGTTTGTTTGTCCTTTTTTTCCAGTTCTTTTACTTTTAAGAATGGACTGTTTATTTCATATTTTTGTTTCTTGAAGTAGGCCTATATCACTCAACTTCCCTCTTAGAATTGACTTTCCTACATCTCATAAATTTTGGAATGTTGCATTTCTATTTTCATTTGTCTCCAGGTATTTGTTTGATTTCTCCAACAAATTGGCTGTTCAGTATTATGTTGTGTTGTTTAATCTTATGTATTTGTAACTCTTTTAGTTTCCTTCTTGTGATTGATTTCTAGTTTTATGCTATTGTGGTCACAAAAGATGCTTGATATGATTTCAATCTATTTAAATTTATTGAGGCCTGTTTTCTGGCCTAATATGTGATCTACCCTGGAGAAAATTCCATGTGCACTTGAAAAGAATGTGTATTCTGTTGATTGTGGATTGATTGTTCCTTATATATCTATTAAGTTCAACTGCTATAATGTATTTTTAAGTCTATTGTTTTCCTATTGATTTCTTTCTGGATGATCTGTCCGTTGATGTAAGTGAGATATTAAATCTCCCTACTATTATTTCAGTGCTGTCAATTTCTCCCTTTAAGTCTGTAATATTTGCTTTATATATTTAGGTGCTCCTTTGTTGGGTGATTACATATTTACAAGTGTTATATCTTCCAGTTGGATTGACCCCTTTATCATAATGTAATGCCTTTCTTTGTCTTTTATTACAGTCTTTGTTTTAAAGTCTATTTTGTCTGATACGAGTATAGCTACACCAGCTCTCTTTTTGTTTTCATTTGCATGGGGTGTCTTTTCTATCCTTTCACCTTCAGTCTGTGTGTATCTTTAGATCTGAAATGAGTCTCTTGCTGGCGGTATATAGATGGGTCTTGTTTTTTGTTTTTTTTAATCCATTAAGTCACTCAGTATCTTTTGATTAGTTTATTTAGTCCACTTGCTTTAAAGTCACTATTAATAGGTGTATACTTATTGCCATTTTGCCACTTGTTTTTTGGCCATTTTTACAGTTCCTCTTTGTTACTTTCTTCTTCTCTTGCTCTCTTTCCTTGTGGTCTGATGATGTTCTTCAGTGTTATGTTTAGATTCTTGTCTCTTTGTCTTTTGTCTATCTACTATAAGTTTTTGCTTTGTTGTTACTGTGAGGTTCACATATAAGAGCCAGTATAGAGTCTAAGTTTAAAGCAACTCAAATTTGAACACATTTTTTAAAATCTACATTTTTATGCACCCCCCATGTTTTATATTTTTGATGTAATATTTTACATCGTTTTATTTTGCATGTTTCTTACCTAATTATAATAGTTATAGTTAATAATTATACTACTTTTGTCTTTAAACTTATACTAGCTTTATAAGTGGTTAGTCCATTATACTTACTATATATTTGCCTTTGCCAGTGAGAATTTTTTCCCTTTATATTTTGTTACTGCTAGTTAGTGCCTTTTATTTTCAGCTTAAAGAAGTCCCTTTAATAGTTCTTATAAGGCTGGTTTGGAGACAATTAACTCCTTCAGCTTTTGCTCATCTGGAAAACTTTTGACCTCTACTTCAATTTAATTGTGAATGATAACATGATAACTATGCTAAGTAGAGTATTCTTAGATAGATTCATTTTGGTTTTCACTTTAAGCACCTTGACTATAACATGCCAATTCCTTCTGGCCTGTAAAATTTCTGTTAAGAAGGCAGCTGATATTTTAAAGGGGGTTTTCTCGTATGTAAAAGGTAGTTTTTTTCTTGCTGCTTTTAAAATTGTCTTCTTTATCTTTTGACATTTTAATTATAATGTGCTTGGTGTGGATCTTTTTGAGTTCATCTTTTTTGGAACTCTCTGTGCTTCCTGGATCTGGATGTCTGTTTTTTTCCCCAGGTTAGGGAAGATTTCAGCCATTATTTCCTGAAATACATTTTCTGCCCCTTTCTTTAAGTCTTCTATTTCTGGGAACCCTATAATCTGAATGTTATTCTGCTTGATGTTATCCCATGGATGCCTTAAGCTATTTTTATTTTTTTAATTCTTTTTTCTTTTTCTGCTCTGTTTGGGTGAGTTCCACTGTTCTGGCTTTCAGGTCGCTGATTTGTTCTTTGATTCATCAAGTACACTTTAAAATTCTTCTAGTGTATTTTTAGTTCAGTTCCTGTATTCTTCAGCTCTGTGACTTCTATTTAGTAGTTTCCTATATTGTTTATGTCTGTTGAAATTCTCACTGTGTTCATCCACTCTTCTGCCATGTTCAGGGACAGTTATTTCTAACTCTTTATCAGGTAAATTATTAATCTCTATTTTTAAGTTTTTTCTTTTTTTCTGGGATTTTATCTTGCTCTTTTGTTTGGAACATTTTCCTTTGTTTTCTCATGTTCTTGTTTCTCTTTATTTTATTTGTTTCTATGGATTGGGTGAAATCTCGACCTCTCCTAGTCTTGAAGGTATAGCCCTGTGTAGGCAATGTTACTGTTCAACTTTGCCCTAGCCCTGGTTGTCTCTAGAACCTTTGTGGCTGTCTTATCAGCCCAATTTATTCTTGATAGGTTCAGTTGTTGAGGCCATGCCAAGCCTTGTCAGTGTTTCACATGAAGGGATCTTTGTCAGCCACTAGTTTTAGGCTAATTGAAAACTAGACACTCAGGTAGCAGCTTTTAAAATATGCAAATATATACAGTCCTGTGGGACTACCTCATAACCCCTGTTGGCCTCCAGATTAGGTGATTTGAAGATTTTCCCTTGGAGAGAGTTGAGAAAACCAGGGCTCCAGATGAGTGTATAAGGTCCTTTCTGGAAAGTACCAGTGAGCAGTAGCAAGGCCAAAGGAGAGCACAAAGATGGCATCCCCAGCCTACATTCCCTGAGAGCTCCTTTGCAGCCTCTACATGTCTGGTAAACCTGAAGCCTGCCCCCTCAAGCCTGTCTCTCAAACTCCAGGACAGGTAAAGAGACCTTTGTCACTGTAAGTCTGAGGGTGTCTGTGTTGTGACCTGGGGGTTGTAGCCTGCCAAAAACTGTCCCTCCAATTGTTTCAGTCCTGTGGGGGCCAGAAATATAGGCCCCCTTGGCCACCCAAGCCTGGTGCTCAAGGGGTGTCCACTGTGTGGACTGTGTGTGTCCGCTGGCTTCAGTGGGGCCACAGAGGAGCCTGGGGTTGGAGTCAGCAGCCAGCTTAAGCAGGGTCACAGGAGAGTTTGTGGGTGGGACAAAGCCACAAACTTCAGTGGGACTTTAGAGGGGGGCAGCGCTGGGGTAAGCCCACTGCCTGCAGCAGGGCCACATCAGGCTCAGGGGTGGCATGAGATCATTGCCTTCAGTGAGGTTTTGGGAGAGTATCTAGGTGGGGCAAGCCAGCCAGCACTAGCAAGATAGAGGGAGTACAGAACCTGGTGCCCACCAGTGCTGGTTCTACCAAGTTGGAGTGAGAGAGCAAAAATGACACCCACTACTGCCTCCATCCCCAGAGGAAGCCCTAACAGACTCCTGTGCCCCAGGAGGCACTTTAAGATTAGCTAGTAAATCTCCTTCACACGTCTTCTAGGCATTTTTCAAATTGGTGTTTTTGCACTGGGTCCTGGTGTAAGTGAGTCTGTACGTGAGCCCTTTGAAAACAGACTCTCCATTCCCCAGAGCCTTTTGGGTCACCTGAACATAAGCCCCACTGGTTTTCAAAGCTGGACTTTTGGGGGCTCATCTCTCCAGTGCAGGTTCCCAGGTTGGGCGTGTCTGAGATGGGGCTCGAACCCTTCCGTCCTCAGGGTGAAGTTTATAATTGTGTTTCCTCCTGCTTGGGGGTTGCTGCACTGGGTATGTGACATTTGTGGGAGACTGTCTCTGCCTCTTCTACCATCTCGAGGTGGTCCTCTGTTGTGGAGAAGCTTTTCAGCTAGATTTCAGCTGTTTTTCACAGGGAACTGATCAATCTGTAACTATAGAATTGGTATGCTTGTGGGGAGAGGTAAGTTCTATGCCACCATCTTAAACCACTTTCCGCATTTTATCTTTTATTTTCTATTTTCATCCTTACTATCAAGCTTACCACTGTTACTTTAAAGAAGCCTATGTATTCTATGATACTTTGGTTTGAATACCTCAAAATAAGCTCATTTGAATTGTTTCAAGAATAAGGGGGAGTACGTATTATGTAAGTCATATGATGATATTCACAGAGCTATAGTCTGTGGACAACTTGCAAAGGTGGACATATTCTTGTGCATGGATCATGTCAATTATTTTGCTTACTTTCTTATTCTTGACTGTTCTAGAATCTCGAAATTTCCAGGAAAAAATGGTTATAAGTAAGTTAGAGCTCTAAAATATATGTAAATGTTAGATGAATTCTGGCATCAATAAATTAACTTTTACTGGATGAAGTTATTTTGGATACATTTCATAGAGCAGATAAATATTGAAAACTTTAAAAAGTCACATTTCCAATATTGAGAAAGTTTCAATTTCATTTCAAGGCATACTTAATTAAGTTAAACAAGCATTCATAATCTATAGTGTACAGAAAACTACCAGCCTTTCAAATAAAGCTGCACGGAATATCCAAAGATGTCTTTGAAAACAGGGATATTTATTCAACTTCCCAATATGCTTCTGGTGTTTTCATTAAGTGCTATGCCATCACCTGTCAAATTATCTGAATACATTTAATTGCATTTACCAGTATAACTAAAATGTGAAATAAAAGTTATAAAATCTCACTGGTGTTTTTCTTTATGTTTATTTCTGCTTAAAGTCTGCTAAAATAAAGACTTCAGCATATAAATACACTATATATTATATACATATATTCAGCACAGTCTCTGGTGGACATCTGACATGATTTTTGGTCACCCAACACCTTTTGAACACCTCTTTGAATATTCTGGCAATGCTTTGATTTTTGCTAACCCCAAGGTGGAAACCAAAATCTTACTTAATCCACCTTCTCCCAGTTAGGAAGCCAATATGTAAATAAGGCTCTAATAAAGAGGATGCTGAGAAAGATTTCCTTTTATAAGCAAGAACAGGGGAATGCAGGTGCTTTTCAGAATCCACTCTCTCCGCCCATCCTTCCTGGTGAATGTTGTGGCAGCAGGATCCCACTTTCAAGGACATCAGTGACAAAAGCTCTGCAGTTGGTCAGTGTTCAGCTTCAGCAGGGTCTCCAGTTGGCCAGTCTCAGTATGTGGCTTGTGCACCTTTTCTGGCTTCTCATTCCCTAAGCTGACACGCTGATATCCTGCTTATTCTATGACCTTCCTTGTATCTTTATTAAACCCTTTCCTGCTTAAAACTAGAAAAATATGTTCTATTGTTTGCCACTATGAATGTTGTCTAATTATATTTTGAATTTAATGTTAAGAAATATCTGTTATTATATCTCCTTAAAATGTATTTTTAATTGTTCTATGTGGATTTATGACATGTTGAAAGATCAAGATAATCTTACAATAGTAAAATACATTTTACTTTGTTTATAAGCAAAGAAGACTTTCAAAAATTCAGATATGAGTCAGTTTTTATACCGTTAGTATATTGTCTGTTTTCACAAAAGTGGGTTTAATGTCTATCAAATTGTGTAAATTTAAATTTATAGTGCTTTTTAAGTCAAAGGGAATCAGTAACAATGTTCAGTATTCTTTCTGATTACTTAATACATATAAGATAAAATTTAGTATTTATTTACCTACTCAATAAATGAATACCTTCTGATTGCAAAAGATGAAAATAATATAGACACATTTTTTTAAAAAGCATAATTACCCCTCACCTTTTTTTTTTTTTTTTTTTTTTTTTTTTTCACCGGGTCCT